>NC_058413.1:62176570-62267270 GCF_002201575.2 Neomonachus schauinslandi | reverse complement strand
TATATATATATATATATATATATATATATATATATATATATATTCTGCTACATCTGACAAGCTTTTCCTTTCTGAATTCCCATTCGTGACTGCCAGACAAGTCCATATTCATCTTGAGATTCAGTTTAAGTGACATCTCCTCCATGGTGCTTCTCCTGACCCCCGTCTTGTAGTAGAACTAATCCTCTGTTTTTTTGAGATCCTGTGTACTGATCAGAGTTTTGTCATAATGCCCTTATGCTTGCTTTGAATTTCTTGAGCATATTTGTCTTTGCTAATCTTAAAAATAGATACCATTTCTTATTTTTCTCTCTTTCCCCTCCAAGTATCTGACACATCTCTCACATCCAGTAAATGTTTTCTGAGAAGGGAAATAGATAAAGGAATGATGATTGGCACAAAGAAGATGTCTATTTTGAAATAGAGAATTGATTTAGTTGGCTTTGTTTAATCCTGGAAGCCTGGTTTGCTACTTTTTGGCCATGGAGAGGTAATCAACTTGAAGTCATAAAATTATGGGTTTATTTTTTCTGTCTGTATAGGAAGCCTCCAGCCACTTGGAGACCTTGAAAGTCCCCCTCAAAGGTAAAGAATGACCACATTTGCTTTAACCACAGAAGCAATTAACTCTCCAGAAGTGTGGAAAACAGCTTTTGAGCTGTATTTATTGATGCATAGATTTCACAGAGCTGTGATATTTGAAGACAAATGGCTATGTCCATAATTAAGACTGCTGAGGAATTGGCAAGTGTGATATGATGATGGAATACCCAGAGAAAGGGCAAGGGGATGAGAGTGGTCAAGACAGTATTATCTCTGTGACCTTGATACTCTCTATTCATTGATTTTCCAATTAAATATAACTTTTCATTCAGTCAGTTCCCATATACTGCAAGGTAATGATGCCCTGCTGTAGAAAGTAAAATGACCTACAGATGAAACTGTAGGGGAGGATGATCTCACTTTATTTTTTTTATTCAATATAACAAGATGCTGAAGAAGAGATTCTCTGCTAATAATCTTTTCTATGAAGACTGTTTCATTATATAATAAAACTCAAGCAGGAAGCAGTCAAAATTGGCAAGACTCGGCTTTGTACAGGGCTTGAGTTCTGACTCCACCATATTTAAATATTTTGTCTCATTTAATCCTCACAAAAAATTGCAAGGTATTGTGATCCCCATTTTAGAGATGGGGAAGATGAGTCTTAGAGAAGTTAATTGGTTTTTCTAAAATCACACAGTAAGTGGTGGAGTCATTTGGTATCAAACACTGATTCCAGAGAAATAAGAATACATGTTTTTATTTATTTTGGGTATCAGTCTCACTAGTTATGTAATAATTAGGGGTCATAATGATTCTCCACCTTTCACGAGGTAAAATTCAAGATCATTGACATGGCACGCAAGGCGCCTCTATGTTCTGACTTCCATCCACCTCTCTGGTTTCATCTCCTTTCCTCCCTGCCTACTACCTTGTGTTCCAGCAATATGAACTGCTTCTAGTTCCTAGAGAGCACAGCTCTTTTCTTATCTTTGCTTTCGCTTATGCCTATTCCTTACACCACACTCCTCACTAGCTCCTACTATGCTACTTAGTACTCAATGTACTCAAATAAAAAATTCAAATAAAAAAGGGTATTCTTGAACTACTTCATTCATGTAAACTTACTTGAACTTTCCAAGTTGGGTTAGGGACCTCTTTGATATACAGTGATGATATTCTGCATATCCTAATATTACATTCTTCTCATTGTATTATAATTATTTCTTTGCTCTCTGTGTTTCCAACTAATCTGTGAACTTTTTTTTTTTTTTTTAAGATTTATTTATTTATTTATTTGACAGAGAGAGAGATAGCGAGAGCAGGAACACAAGCAGGGGGAGTGGGAGAGGGAGAAGCAGGCTTCCCGCTGAGCAGGGAGCCCGATGTTGGACTCGATCCCAGGACCCTGGGATCATGACCTGAGCCAAAGGCAGACGCTTAACGACTGAGCCACCCAGGAGCCCTTAATCTGTGAACTTTTTGAAGGGAGGATCATGTCTTTGTAATTTGAGAGTTTAGCAAATGTCTGCCACTTTGTAGGTATTTAGTACATATTTGCTGAATGAAAGTGTATTAGTCAGGGTTCTCCAGAGATACAGCTAATAGGATATATATAGATATATGTAAGATAAGATTTATTATAGGAATTGGCTCACATGACTGTGAGGGCCAGAAAGTCCCACAATCCTTCATCAGCAAGCTGGAGAACCAGGAAAGCCTATGGTATAATTCAGTTTAAGTATGAAGGCCTGAGAACCAGGAGCTACAAAGTAGAAGGGCAAGAAAAGATATATGTTCCAGCTCAAGAAAAGAGAGAGAATTCACTTTTCCTTGACTTTTTTATTCTGTTTGAGCTCTCAAAGGATTGGATGATACTTACCCATGTTGGCAAGGGTTGGTCTCTTTACTCAGTCTACTGAATCAAATGCTAATCTCTTTCAGAAACATCCTTGCATACATATCCAGAAATGATGTTTTATCAGCTATCTGGGCATTTGTTAGCTCAGTCAGGTTGATACATACAAGAACCCCTGCAGAAGATACTGAGACATCCACTTATATTAATTTATGATACCATTTTGACAGACTCAGTTGGTTGGATTGGCTTTTTGACCAGAGGAGACTCAGGTGGTGGTAGAGCTCAGGAGTCTAGGCTCTTACTGCTCTAGCACAAGTAGGATACAAGTACTGAAGATATTCAGCTTCTAGGCTCAGTTCCTCTTCGGGGTGAGGTGATGAGTGCTAGATTTGTTGCTGTGCTGAAATTTCCTTTATTAAACACAAGTAGAATTTAGACTTAGTCTTATTGTCCTTGGAATGAGACTTGGTAATGGACATGTCTTTTGGGCATATATTTTTTCCTTAATACCCTGTAGGTGCATTTAGGGTTTATGACTGACCATACTATGAAACTTCCTCTCCTTAGGGATAGTTATTTCCCATGAAGTTACTTGAACCCTCAAGAAAGTAAATCCCTGGATCGCTGACCCTGGACAACACATATGGGCCTGAGGCTAGGGTTCAAATTCTCCATGTATAAATCTGTTGCCAGCTATAACCCTGATATAACCAGATAAATAGGGACAGTGAATATCATAAATGACCATAGGTTCCTGCTGCTATATGCCATCCTATAAAATCAGACCCTTCACCTGTTGATGCCAGCCTGGATCAGACCTAGGTTTTCCAAACCCCTTTAAACAGAGTTCTTTGGGTTCTATTTAAGGCTTACTTTATTCTTTTTGGACCACATTCAGGTCTGGCACGTCTTGTAACCCAGGTTTTTGGGTTACGGCAGAGAAATGGGGATGGTGGGAGAGGTCTTCTGTAAGTTTTCAAGGTTTGAACAGCTCCATCTGGATGAAACCAAAACAAAGAAAAATTCTGATCATAAGTGTAATGCCTTATGCACTTTAGGGAGATAGATACGTCAACACAACAGTGAAGAAGAAATTGAACCATTCGAGAAATTGAGATACACAGTATTTTTGAGTAAGTCAGTCATTCTCTTTCTTTTTTTGGACAGCTACAAGGTCATGCCTTCTTGGGGGAATTTTAGAACTTTGAGAACTCACTCAGTGGGCTGGCTTTAATCAGACTACAACCATTTCCTTTTCTGTTTCCTTGTCATTGAGGGGGATTTGGTCAGATGCCATCTCTCCAGCCCATAAGTCGTAATGCGAGTTTTTATGCCTGGCCTGAACATGTAGGTTATAGATGGTCCCCAGGATGCTTGAGAAGATTGCCTATGACTTTGCCCTCAGCAACTGACTTTCACAAACTGGAGGCATCACCTTCACAGGGGCAGCTTCAGTGCCTCCTTTGAAAAAGTAATTTTGTTTTGTGAGTAACATGCTGTGTCATGGTTTACAACAATGGGAAGAACTAAAAGCCATAGAACCCAGGAGGCAAAGAAGGGCTGTCTGTCTAAGGAATAACAAGAACTGATTTTATTCTCTGCCATGCAGTGATGAAAAGGCATCTTGTAAAAGCTTTTAGTTGGTTTTCTCTTCTCCTAATCATGTTCAGAACGCATCTAATGCATTTTGTGGTTTTCAAAGGAAAAAGGAGAACCATTTTAAAGAAGAATTGCCTTCATTTAAAAAGATTTTATCTGACTGGAGTTGGAGACATGGGCTCCTTATGAAGTATACAAGCCAACACCATACTATAGGAACATAGGAGAGTTAGCATGAACTCTGCTGGGAGACTCTGGAAAGGTTTCACACAGGAGTGACATTTGAGCTGGACCTTAAAGAGTTTATAGGAGTTTTCTAGGTGAAAAACAATGGACATTCCAAACAAGGGGAAAATCATGTGCAAAGGCACAAAAGCATTCCCAAAATCTTGACATATTTTTTAAATAAGCACTCAGACTGCTTTTTTCCTGGACTCAGTGTAAGAAATGCTGCTTAGGTTTTCAGAGTAGACAAAAATTCTACATTAGCAATAATGTACCTAAAATATTGAATGAGCAGTGTATTTTTTTGTTACAATTTATAACAGTACCAATGTTTTTGAGTACGTGCACTGTTCTAACTGCACAACAGCTAGGTGATATAGCAATAAATAAAACTGATAAAAATCTCTTCCCTCATTGTGATTAGGGCTTCTTAATACTTTATAACATTTCTGAGAGTTTTGATTTGAGGATGCTGGAAAAGCAGTTACCTTCTCTCTCTCCTTCTGTGTGTATTTTAGTGAGAATATATGGATACTTCTATGCTGTTGCAACAGAAGTAAGTATATGTCAGGGATGGGAAATACAGGCACATGTGGTCTTTCTCCCTGCTCTTACTCCTTTTTCAGACAGCTAATTATGACTTTGTTTTGTGTTAAATCTGGTTCTAGCCTTGGAATCCTTCTCAATGTAGCACTTCACATAGCCACTTCCAGCTAATCAGAACTGACTTGTGAAATGAAAGCTCAGGTCAGTCACTCTGTGTAGTCTTAAATTTGGGTGGAAAAGGGTACTTCAGCAGGCTTTGTCCTGGATGTGGGAGTCAGTCCACCCTGGCTGATAATGATAGTGATAAATGTTTAGCCTTCTCCTTAGTTCAGTTCAACACAGAAATTTCTTGGGCATATACTATGTTTTGGGGTGAGTTATGATTCTTGCTATCAGGAGCTTAAAGTCCAGTGAGTAGGGGATAGAGCTATGTTAGCCAGTCCTTACAGTGGAGGGTTAATATGCATTATATAGATTAGGATAAAACTTGCAGGGAAACAAAGGCAGGGATGACCCACTCTACTGTGGGGGTGGGGGGTGGGGAAAGGATCATGGAAGACTCAGAGAATATGATACTTCATCTATGTTTTAGAAGATAATTAGGAATCCATCAGGTATGTGGGCAGTTGAAGTGAGAGAATTCTAGACAGAGGCAAAGGCATGGAAGTATAAAAACATTTACATTATCATTGCATGGATCACCTGTGTTATGGAATCCTAGGCTTCTGCTAGGTACCTGTCCTTGAGAGAAGAATCACATATTAACATCTGCATAGCACCTAGCTCAATGTAGGTGTTCAGTAAATAGAGAAAGAATGAAAGTTATCTAGTTTTTCCTTTGTCTCTCTGATAGTATTACCTATTTTATTAATTCTTATGTCTACTGATGTTTTCCAAGTGTTTTAAGTTCAGTTGCATTGAGAAATCAATTTGATTCTGTTCAGTTAATCAGCATTGAGTGCACATTCCACATAAGGCCCTACCTTGGAGGATCAGAAAAAGGTTCAGGAGGAGCTCACTTTTGAAATGAGCTTCCTTTGAATATCTACAACTAGGATGGCTCTATAATTTATCATCCAAACCTGAGCCTTTTTGGAAGTAAAAGTGTGTGCTACTAATAATTACATTGGGATAACAGGCATGAGCTGAAACTGTCCCAGGTGAACAGGGGCACATGGGTCACTCTACCTGTAACTAATGGGCTTTGGAATCAGTCTTGAATTTAAATTTCTTCTTCTTTTTTTAATTAACTATATGGCTTTGAATAAGTTCCTTAATGTCTCTAAATCCTAATTTCCTCAACTGGGTAAAGCTGAAATTATTATACATACTTCATAGCACAGTTGTGAAGACCAAATGAAATAATGTATATCAGAGTTTGTGATGGTCCCACACAGGCACCCCTGTGAAACACTTTTAAGTCACTAAATTTTAGGCAGTTTGCTACACAATAGGGCCTGATCCATTCTTGTTGCTAAATAATTTCTCTTCTAATGGAAATACCTGTATAATCCTTTATTAATGAGAACCTTTCACATCAAAAGCTTCTCTTCTGATTTCCCCTTCAGTAACATCTTAGCTTTTTCATTGCCTTTGATGAACAGCACTAAAAATGTGTCAGGAGGCCTAATGCACTTTAAGTTGTACAATTTCACTCATTTGCTAGATGTTCACATTGGTTTGGAGATAGTTTCATATGATAATGAAATCAAGATATCAAGAAAATGCCATTTTGAGTCAATTCTTGTTGGACTCCTAAGTTTCTTAGAACTCTCTATCATCAGCCAATTTCTGAAATTCATCAAAAGCACCTAAAGAGAAAAATCAGATTCATGTCTTTTTCTCAAATGCTGTATAGTTTACAAGGGAAGATAAGACATGTTCACACTTATATGCAAGGCAAGACAGGAAATGAAGACAGTCAACTTGAAGTAATGGAAGGAGCAAACTATTTGGGGTAAAAGACTCTGGATCTAAACCCCAGGTCTGTCACCTATTAGGTGTGACATTGGACAATTACCTGTTCATCTTCTCTTATAAACTGAGTTACCTTTCTCCTATAATGTGGAGATAATCACAGCGCTTTGTAGCATTGTTGCTGAGTGGGAGCATAAGGGATATTGGGTGTAAAAGGGCTTTGTCGATAATAAAGCAGCACAGGATTATTTATAATGGGTTATAAGAACCAAATCAATATGTTATAACTAATGATAATGGCAATAAATTACAGACTATGAGGGTTCAGCAAAAATAGGGGAGATGATTTCTGACTAGAGGACTCAGTGAACCTTCACAGGAGAGCTGACATTTGAGGTGGGTTTTGAGGAATGTTTTGGGAGTGGGAATGTAGGCCAACGGGGGTAGAGTTGTGCTAATGTGGTACATCAGAGTTTATGTGGTACATCTGGGAAAACAATGAGCTGTTTAGGGTTTTTGGAATTATATGATAGGGAGGCTGGAAGGTGGACCCAGGCTACAAAATTCTCAAGTTACAGGCTGAGAAGGCTTTTTATAAAAAAACATTTTAAATTTCATAATTCTATCATCATGCCCACAAAGTTTAGGAAGGCTTAGGCATAGTCTATTACCTTAAGGTATCCTATCTTTTTTTAAAAATTATTTTATTGTTATGTTAATCACCATACATTAAATCATTAGTTTTAGATGTAGTGTTCCATGATTCATTGTTTGTGCATAACACCCAGTGCTCCATGCAGAACGTGCCCTCTTTAATACCCATCACCAGGCTAACCCATCCTCCCACCCCCCTCCCCTCTAGAACCCTCAGTTTGTTTTTCAGAGTCCATCGTCTCTCATGGTTTGTATCCCCCTCTGATTTCCCCTCCTTCATTCTTCCGCTCCTGCTATCTTCTTCTTTTTTTTTTTCTTAACATATGTTGCATATATTGCATTATTTGTTTCAGAGATTCAGAGTTCCATCCACGTCATTGCAAATGGCAAGATTTAGAGATTCAACAGTCTTGCACAATTCACGGCAATCACAATAGCACATACCCTCCCCAGTGTCCATCACCCAGTAACCCCATCCCTCCCACCCCACCCCCCACTCCAGCAACCCTCAGTTTCTTTCCTGAGATTAAGAATTCCTCATATCAGTGAGGTCATATGATACATGTCTTTCTCTGACTTATTTTGCTCAGCATAACACCCTCCAGTTCCATCCACGTCGTTGCAAATGGCAAGATCTCATTCCTTTTGATGGCTGCATAATATTCCATTGTATATATATATATATAACTTCTTTATCCATTCATCTGTCAATGGACATCTTGACTCTTTCCAGAGTTTGGCTATTGTGGACACTGCTTCTATAAACATCGGGGTGCACATACCCCTTCGGATCCCTACATTTGTATCTTTGGGGTAAATAGTATTGCAATTGCTGAATCGTATGGTAGCTCTATTTTCAACTTTTTGAGGAACCTCCATACTGTTTTCCAGAGGGGCTGCACCAGCTTGCATTCCCACCAACAGTGTAGGAGGGTTCCCCTTTCTCTGCATCCCTGCCAACATCTGTCATTTCCTGGCTTGTTCATTTTAGCCATTCTGACTGGTGTGAGGTGGTATCTCATTGAGGTTTTGATTTGGATTTCCCTGATGCTGAGCGATGTTGAGCACTTTTTCATGTGTGTTGGCCATGTGGATGTCTTCTTTGGAAAAATGTCTGTTCATGTCTTCTGCCCATTTCTTGACTGGATCATTTGTTCTTTGGGTGTTGAGTTTGATAAGTTCTTTATAGATTTTGGATACTAGCCCTTTATCTGATATGTCATTTGCAAATATCTTCTCCCATTCTGTCGGTTGTCTTTTGGTTTTGTTGACTTTCTTTTGCTGTGCAAAAGCTTTTTATCTTGATGAAATCCCAATAGTTCATTTTTCCCCTTGCTTCCCTTGCCTTTGGTGACGTTTCTAGGAAGAAGTTGCTGCAGCTGAGGTCGAAGAGGTTGCTGCCTGTGTTCTCCTTTAGGATTTTGATGGACTCCTGTCTCACATTGAGGTCTTTCAACCATTTGGAGTCTCTTTTTGTGTGTGGTGTAAGGAAATGGTCCAGTTTCATTCTTCTGCACGTGACTGTCCAATTTTCCCAACACCATTTGTTGAAGAGACTGTCTTTTATCCATTGGACATTCTTTCCTGCTTTGTCAAAGATTATTTGACCATAGAGTTGAGGGTCCATTTCTGGGCTCTCTTTTCTGTCCCATTCATCTATGTGTCTGTTTTTTTTTTTTTTAAAGATTTTATTTATTTATTTGAGAGAGAGAGAATGAGAGAGAGGGCACATGAGGAGGGGAGGGTCAGAGGGAGAAGCAGACTCCCTGCTGAGCAGGGAGCCTGATGCGGGACTCGATCCCGGGACTCCAGGATCATGAGACCTGAGCTGAAGGCAGTTGCTTAACCAACTGAGCCACCCAGGCGCCCTATGTGTCTGTTTTTGTGCCAGTACCATACTGTCTTGATGATGACAGCTTTGTAATAGAGCCTGAAGTCTGGAATTGTGATGCCGCCAGCTTTGCTTTTCTTTTTCAACATTCCTCTGGCTATTCGCGGTCTTCTCTGGTTCCATACAAAGTTTAGGATTATTTGTTCCATTTCTTTGAAAAAAGTGGATGGTATTTTGATGGGGATTCCATTGAATGTGTAGATTGCTCTAGGTAGCATTGACATCTTCACAATATTTGTTCTTCCAATCCATGAACATGGAACGTTTTTCCATTTCTTTGTGTCTTCCTTAGTTTCTTTCATGAGTATTTTATAGTTTTCTGAGTACAGATGCTTTGCCTCTTTGGTTAGATTTATTCCTAGGTATCTTATGGTTTTGGATGCAATTTAAATGGGATCGACTCCTTAATTTCTCTTTCTTCTGTCTTGTTGTTGGTGTATAGGAATGCCACTGATTTCTGTGCATTGATTTTGTATCCTGCCACTTTACTGAATTCCTGTATGAGTTCTAGCAGTTTTGGGGTGGAGTCTTTTGGGTTTTCCACATAAAGTATCATATCATCTGTGAACAGTGAGAGTTTGACTTCTTCTTTGCTGATTTGGATGCCTTTGATTTCTTTTGTTGTCTGATTGCTGTGGCTAGGACTTCTAATACTCTGTTGAATAGCAGTGGTGATAGTGGACATCCCTGCCGCATTCCTGACCTTAGGGGGAAAGCTCTCAGTTTTTCCCGATTGAGAATGATATTTGCTGTAGGTTTTTCATAGATGGCTTTTACGATATTGAGGTATGTACCCTCTATCCCTATACTCTGAAGAGTTTTGATCAAGAAAGGATGCTGTACTTGGTCAAATGCTTTTTCTGCATCTATTCAGAGGGTCATATGATTCTTGTTCTTTCTTGTGTTAATGTATTGTATCACATTGATTGATTTGCGGATGTTGAATCAACCTTGCAGCCCAGGAATAAATCCCACTTGGTTGTGGTGAATAATCCTTTTAATATACTGTTGGATCTTATTGGCTAGTATTTTGGTGAGAATTTTTGCATCCATGTTCATCAGGGATATTGGTCTGTAATTCTCCTTTTTGATGGGGTCTTTGTCCAGTTTGGGGATCAAGGTAATGGTGGCCTCATAAAATGAGTTTGGAAGTTTTCCTTCCATTTCTGTTTTTTGGAACAGTTTCAGAAGAATAAGTATGAATTCTTCTTGAAATGTTTGGTAGAATTCCCCTGGGAAGCCGTCCGGCCCTGGGCTTTTGTTTTTTGGGAGATTTTTGATGACTGCTTCAATTTCCTTAGTGGTTATAGGTCTGTTCAGGTTTTCTCTTTCTCCCTTGGTCAGTTTTGGTAGTTGATACATCTCTAGGAATGCATCCATTTCTTCCAGGTTATCTAATTTGCTGGTATAGAGTTGCTCATAATATGTTCTTATAACATATTTGGTGTTGGTTGTGATCTCTCCTCTTTCATTCATGATTTTGTTGATTTGGGTCATTTCTCTTTTCTTTTTGAAAGTGTGGCTAGGGGTTTATCAATCTTGTTAATTCTTTCAAAGAACCAGCTCCTAGTTTCGTTGATCTGTTCTACTGTTGTTTTGGTTTCTATTTCATTGATTTCTGCTCTGCTCTTTATTATTTCTCTTCTCCTGCTGGGTTAGGCTTTATTTGCTGTTCTTTCTCCAGCTCCTTTAGGTGTAGGGTTAGGTTGTGTATTTGAGACCTTTCTTGTTTCTCGAGAAAGGCTTGTATTGCTATATACTTTCCTCTTAGGACTGCCTTTGCTGCATCCCAAAGATTTTGAATAGTTGTGTTTTCCTTTTCATTGGTTTCCATGAATTTTTTTAATTCTTCTTTAATTTCCTGGTTGACCCATTCATTCTTTAGTAGGATGCTCCTTAGCCTCTATGTATTTGAGTTCTTTCTGACTTTTGTCTTGTGATTGAGTTCTAGTTTCAAAGCATTGTGGTCTGAAAATAGGCAGGGAATGATCCCAATCTTTTGGTACTGGTTGAGACCTGATTTATCCTAGGATGTGATCGATTTTGGAGAATGTTCCATGGGCACTAGAGAAGAATGTGTATTCTGTTGCTTTGGGATGGAATGTTCTGAATATGTCTGTGAAGTCCATTTGGTCCAGTGTGTGATTTAAAGTCTTTATTTCCTTGTTGATCTTTTGCTTAAATGATCTGTCCATTTCAGTGAGGGGGGTGTTAAAGTCCCCCACTATTATTGTATTGTTGTCGATGTGTTTCTTTGCTTTTGTTATTAATTGCCCTATATAATTGGCTGCTCCCATGTTAGGGGCATAGGTATTTACAATTGTTAGATTTTCTTGTTGGATAGACCCTTTAAGTAGGATATAGTGTCCTTTCTCATCTCTTATTACAGTCTTTGGTTTAAAATCTAATTTGTCTGATATAAGGATTGCCACCCCAGCTTTCTTTTGGTGTCCACTAGCATGGTAAATGGTTTTCCACCCCCTCACTTTCAATCTGGGGGTGTCTTTGGGTCTAAAATGTGTGTCTTGCAGACAGCATATCAATGGGTCTTGTTTTTTAATCCAGTCTGATAGCCTGTGTCTTTTGATTGGGGCATGTAGCCCATTTACATTCAGGGTAACTATTGAAAGATAGGAATTTAGTGCCATTGTATTGCCTGTAAGGTGACTCTTACTGTATATTGTCTGTGTTCCTTTCTGGTCTATGTTGCTTTTAGGCTCTCTCTTTGCTTAGAGGACCCCTTTAAGGATTTCTTGTAGGGCTGGTTCGTGTTTGCAAATTGCTTTAGTTTTTGTTTGTTCTGGAAGCTTTTTATCTCTCCTTCTATTTTCAATGACAGCCTAGCTGGATATAGTATTCTTGGCTGCATAGTTTTCTCATTTAGTGCTCTGAAGACATCATGCCAGTCCTTTCTAGCTGGCCAGGTCTCTGTGGATAGGTCTGTTGCCAATCTAATGTTTCTACCATTGTAGGTTACATATCTCTTCTCCCGAGCTGCTTTCAGGATTTTCTTTTTGTCTCTGAGACTTGTAAGTTTTACTATTAGATGTCGGGGTGTTGACCTATTTTTATTGATTTTGAGAGGGGTTCTCTGTGCCTTCTGGATTTTGATGCCTGTTTCCTTCCCCAAATTAGGGACATTCTCTGCTATAATTTGCTCCAATATACCATCTGCGCCTCTCTCTCTTTCTTCTTCTGGGATCCCAATTATTCTAGTGTTGTTTCGTCTTATGGTATCGCTTATCTCTCAAATTCTGCCCTCGTGATCCAGTAGTTGTTTCTCTCTCTTTTTCTCAACTTCTTTATTTTCCATCATTTTGTTTTCTATATCACTAATTCTCTCTTCTGCCTCATTTATCCTAGCAGTTAGTGCTCCCATATTTGATTGTACCTCATTAATAGCCTTTTTGATTTCAACTTGATTCGATTTTAGTTCTTTTATTTCTCCAGAAAGCGTTTCTCTAATAATTTCCATGCTTTTTTCAAGCCCAGCTAGTATCTTTAAAGTGATGATTCTGAACTCTAAATCTGACATCATACCTATGTCCGTATTGAGTAGGTCCCTGGCAGTTGGTACTACCTCTTGTTCTTTTTGCTGAGGTGATTTTTTTCTGTCTTGTCATTTTGTCCAATGGAGAATAGATGAATGAGAGAACAAAATGCTAACAGGGTAACAACGTCCCAAGAAAATATACTCTAAACAAATCAGAAAAGACCTGAAGCAGGGGGAAAAGAAAGGGAAAGAGAGAAAAAAGAAAAAGAAAAAAAAAGAGATAAAGGTAAAAACAAGCAAAAACAGAACAAAACAAAGAAAAATGAGAATATGATCAAATATGATCAGGCTGGTGCATAGATCAGTGCCACACACTAGATTTTGGGTGTATTTTGGTCTGTTAGAAGAAAGTGCCTCCTAAAATTGTAAAGAAAGAAAAACTTATATATGTACAAAAATAAGGGTGGATATGATGAAGGGATGGAATATGACTGTAAAGATGAAAATTATAAAAAATTTTATAAAAGGAATTGATAAGTTGTTTGAAAAAAGAAAGAAGAGGATTTAAAGAAAAAAGGAAGAAAGGGAGAGAATGTGATCAGGCAGGGGAGTAGAAAAAAAACATACACTAGAGATTTAGGGTATATTTTGATCTGTTAGAAGAAACTATCTCAAGATTTTAAAGAGAGAACAACTTATATATATATATGCCAAAAATACGGGTAACTACTATGAAGGGATAGAATATGACTCTAAAAATGAAGAATAAAAATGTTTTTTAAAAAGGGGGTTGATAAGATGTTGGTTGGTAAAGGGAAAAAGAAAAATTCAAAAAAAAAAGTTAAAAAAAAATTAACTTTGAAAGACTAAAGAATCATGGTAACAAAAGCCATGGATTCTATGTGCAGTATTCCCCTAGCGCTGGAGTTTTGTCATTCTCATTGATGGGTAAACCTGGTCTTGGCTGGCTGTTCTTGCTGATCTTCTGGGGGAGGGGCCTGTTGCCGTGGTTCCCAAGTGTCTTTACCGGAGGCAGACTTGCCCTGCCCTTGCCGGTCGGGGCTAAGTAATCTGCTCGGGTTTGCTCTCGGGAGCATTTGTTCCCTGCAAGCTTTCCATACAGCTTTGGAGGCCAAGGGTGAAATGGCAGCCTCCCAATCTCTGCCCTGGAGGAGCCGAGAACTCAGGGCCCCGCTCCTAAGTGTGCCCCCAGGGAAAAGCAGTCAGTCACCCCTGTCTCCCCGGTCTCCGGCCGCACTCTGTGCTCACCCGGCCTTTGACTGAGCGTTTCTATCTCTGGCACCCGACTTGGTGTGGAGTCTCCAAACCCAGCAGATCCCTGTGGTGCGCTCCCATGCCATTCCTCCCAGGAGAGGAAGGGGAGTCTCCCCGGATCTGCCGCTTGTTGGGTCCCTGCTGGAGGAGCAGGGGCCCGACTGTGCCCCGGATCACAGTTTCTGACAACCCCGAGCTGAAAGTCCACGCCTCAGCTCCGTCTCTGCAGCGAGCTTCCCCGCTCCGATACCTGGGAACTCTGCTGCACTCAGGCACCCCCAGTCTTTCTGTGACCCTGAGGGTCCTGAGACCACACTGTCCTGCAAGGGTTCCACCCCCTGCTTAGCCACTGGAGCGACGTCCCTCAGTGGAGCCGACTTCTAAAAGTTCCGATTTTGTGCTCCACTGCTTCATCACTTGCCAGAAGCGGCCGACAGAGGCCCCTCCCCCGCCATCTATCCTCCCGAATATTGCCTCGGATTCACTTCTCCGCACGTCCTACCTTCCAGAAAGTGGTCTGTTTTCTGTTCAGAGAGTTGTTGCTATTCTTTTCTTCGATCTCCTCTTGAGTTTGTAGGTGTTCAGAATGGTTTGATCCCTATCCAGCTGAATTCTTGAGACCAGACGAAATCCAGGTCTCCTACTCCCCTGCCATCTTGCTCCACCCCAAGGTATCCTATCTTGTTTGTAGATCTCCATATATTTACTCTCAATCCAGAGCATGGCACTGAATATTTTTTTATTTTTCCTTTTTGAATCATTTTCCAACCTCTCATGGTTTCTTGGAGATCTCTTTTCTATAGGTTATCTATCTATCTTTCTATCTATCTATATCATCTATCTATCATCTATCTGTCTACATATACACACATATTTTGTCTTTGTTTACACTTTTAAAACTATTCATCTCTTTTGTCCGATGTCAGGAAAACCAATTGGTCTGGCTTGGATCTTCACATTTTTTCTCCTTTTTTTCAGAGTCCAGAGTCTCTATGACAAATATGACCTTTTAATTGGTAATGTTGGCATCCTTTTGTAGCTAGCTTTGTTGTATTATTATAGTAAAAGACCCTTTATCTATAAGGAAGTGATGTAAAGTAAAAAAAAAAAATTGGGTGAAGAGAACAGAAAATTCCATATTCCTACTTGCTTACTTAATTAGTTCATTTATCCCTATAACAAATATTTATTTTTTCTAGGCATGTATTTATAGTGTTAAGTAAATTATTTCTGCCTTGAGACACTTATATTTTCATTTAGGAGCTAGTTATTAAGTAGCTAATTACACAAAAAATAATGATTTATTCATAATGGTGGCAAATGCTATAACAAAAATTTCTAGGGTATTCTAAAAGTGAATAATGAGAGCTAACCCAGCTTGGAATAGATCAAAGAGTCCTTTCTAATAGAAATGATGAATTAGCTGAGATTTAAAGGATGATTAAGAATTAGCAAGGGGAATGGGGAAGTGGGAGAAGAAGAGCATTCTAAGCAGAGGAACCGGTATATACAAAGGTGCCATGGGAAGAAGCATGTCACTTTTGAAGACTACTGTAGTTGGAGAATAGAGGAGAATGGTATATGATTTATCCAGAGAGCTTTCCAGGAGTCAGAATATGCATGAATGGAAGTCCATGTTTGGGATGTTGATCTTTATCTTAAGAGCAAAAGGAAGCCAGGTGTTAGGGGATGGTAATGGTATCAGGTTTGCCTTTTGAAAATCACTCCGGATACACTGTGGACAATTGTTTGGAGGAGGGCAGAGGTGGATATAAGAAACTGGTTGTTATAGTTCAACTGTGAGGTTAAAGTGGCTTGAATTGGGGTCATACTAATGGAGATGGAGAGGAATAGACTCAAGAAATGTCAGTGGTTAAATCTAAAGGGCTTGGTAATTGATAGGATGTGGAGAAGGGGGATGTCAAAAATGAGTCACAGGTTTCTGACTGGTGGGTGTTTTATGGTGATGTCCCCTGAGATGGTGACCCTGAAAAAAGACCAGGTTTCGGTGAAAATCATCTTACATTTGTATATTGCATACCAGGACCCAGGAATTAGAGGAGTTAAGTGAATTTCTTAAGGTTGTCACTACAGCAAATTAGTAGTGACCAAAATTTAGATTTCTGGACCCCTCATTGCTCAGTTTCTGTTCCTTCATTCACTGCCATGGCAACAGCTTTCTAAGTGATTTCTGGGTTTATAGACTGGCCTCCTTTTGATCTGTTCTCCACACTGATACACCACTCTGTCTAAAACCCTTCAGTAACTCCCAGTCTTTGACTAAAGAATAAAAGCAAAGGTCCTTTCAAGGCCTACAAACCATTTCTTCATCTGAAAAGAGCTGCAAGTCACTTAGTTTAGTTGGAACATAGAATGTGAGGATGGAGAAAGATAAAAAACTAAGGAGCCTATTAGCGTCCAGATTAGAAAGGATTTTCAAAGTAATTTTCATGTATTTAGACTGTAATTTAAGAGAAATGGAGAATCATTAAAGGTTTTCAAATAGCTTTTATTTTTATCAAGTTATATATGCTCATGATATAAAGGGTCAATTCATTCTACAATGCTTTTGTGAAAAGAAGAGCTGTCCTCAGATCTGTATTCTACCCTCATTTTCCACCTTAGAGAAATAATCACTTTTAATAGTTTTGGTTGATTTGAGATATTTACCTCCAATTTTCTAAATCATATGCCTATATTGCTACTCTTTGATATTTAAGTTTTAGGCATTTATCAACTTCCCAGTATGGAAAACAGAAATTTAACTCATTTGTACTTCTCATCCCCCACCTGGCCCCATCATACACATACACACACACTTACCATCCCCCAATTTCTCAAAATACATCATAGTTTTAGCTATCTAAATACTCAGAGTTTATATTATTATGACTATGTTAATTCTATTCAAAGTTGAGAAACAAACTTTTTTTTTTCCTTCTCAGCTGATTGTTTTCTGTGTAGTTAAAAAAGGTTTTGATTTTTATTTGCTTCATTTTCTAGGTACTTACAACTAATTTATCTCTTAACTCACCCCAAGTTGAGCCAATATCCTCTCAACACATTAAAAAAGATCAGGTATTTTATTAATTTTATTCTTTTGAAGAAGTGTAGCTCAGCATCTTCTGAAGTCTATGCTTGTGAGTTGTCATCCTGGTATCTCCTTCCATCATCCTCTCCCTAATGAGGAATTCCTTATTTCTGTGATTCTATTTCTTGTTCTTTTATTATTTAAAACTTACAAGGGTGCCTGGGTGGCTCAGTTGGCTAACCGTCTGCCTTTTTTTTTTTTTTTAAGATTTTATTTGACATAGAGAGAGAGATAGCGAGAGAGGGAACACAAGCAGGGGGAGTGGGAGAGGGAGAAGCAGGCTTCCCGCAGAGCAGGGAGCCCGATGTGGGGCTGGCTAACTGTCTGCCTTAGGCTCAGGTCATGATCTTGGGGTCCTGGGATCAAGCCCTGCACTGGGCTCTCTGCTCAGTGGGGAGTCTGCTTCTCCCTTTCCCCCTCCCCCGACTCAAGCCCTTTCTCTCTCTCTTTTTCTTCTCTCAAATAAATAAATAAAAAATCTTAAAAAAAACCCACCTTACATATCCTCCCAAAACTTCATAAGGAAGGGTGAATTGGCAGTAAATATTTTGAAACACTGCATGTCAAATAATATTTTTACTCTGCTCTTACACTTAATTGATAGCTTTGTTGGGTATAGAATTCTCAGTTGGAAATACATTTCCCTTTTACTTTTGAGGGCATTTTTCTGTTCAACTTTTCATTGAGAGGTTCGATGCCATTCTGATTCCCTTTGATGAACATCTTTTCATGTGTCTGTTGGTATCTGTATGCCTTCTTTGGACAAATGTCTGTTCATGTCTTCTTCCCATTTTTAAAATGGATTAATAGTTTTTTGGGTGTTGGGTTTATAAGTTCTTCATATCTTTTGTATACTAACCCTTTAATGGATATGTCATTTGCAAATATCTTCTCCCGTTCAGTAGGTTGCCTTTTAGTTTTGTTGATCATTTCCTTTGTTGTGCAGAAATTTTTTATTTTGATGTTGTCCCAATAGTTTATTTTTGCTTTTGTTTTCCTTGTCTCAGGAGACATATCTGGAAAAAAGTTGCTTCAGTGAATGCCAAAGAAGTAATTGCCTGTGTTTTCCTGTAGGATTTTCATGGTTTTCAGGTTTCACATTAGGTCTTTAACCATTTTGAATTTATTTTTGTATATGGTGAAATAAAGTGGTCCAGTTTCTTTCTTTTGCATGTTGCTGTCCAGTTTTCCCAACACCATTTGTTGGAAGAGACTGACTTTTTCCCACTGGATATTCTTCCCTGCTTTGTTGAAGATTAAGTTGTGGGTTCATTTCTGGGTTTTCTACTCTGTTCCATTGATCTATGTGTCTATTTTGTGCCATAATGTTTTGATTACTAGAGCTTTGTAATATAACTTGAAGTCCAGAATTGTGATGCCTCCAGTTTTGCTTTATTTTTCACGATTACTTTGGCTATTTGGGGTCTTTTGTGGTTCCATATAAATTTTAGAATTCTTTATTGTAGTTCTATGAAAAATGCTGGTGGTATTTTGATAGGGACTGCATTAATGTGTAGATTGCTTTGGGTAGTATGGACATTTTAACAATATTTGTTCTTCTAATCCATGAGTATGCAATGTTTTTCCATTATTTTTTTGTTATATTATGTTAATCACCATACATTACATCATTAGTTTTTGATGTAGTGTTCCATGATTCATTGTTTGTGTATAATACCCAGTGCTCCATTCAGTACGGCCCTCTTTAATACCCATCACCAGGCTAAACCATCCCCCACCCCCCTTGCCTCCAGAACCCTCAGTTTGTTTCTCAGAGTCCATAGTCTCTCATGGTTCGTCTCCCCCTCTGATTTCCATCCCCTTCATTCTTCCCCTTCTGCTATCTTCTTCTTCTTCTTTTTTTTTTTAACATATAATCTATTATTTGTTTCAGAGGTACAGGTCTGTGATTCAACAGTCTTACACAATTCAGAGTGCTCACCATAGCACACACCCTTCCCAAAGTCTATCACCCAGCCACTCCATCCCTCCCACCCCCCACCACTCCAGCAACCCTCAGTTTCTTTCCTGAGATTAAGAATTCCTTATATCAGTGAGGTCATATGATACCTGTCTTTCTCTGACTGAGTTATTTCACTCAGCATGATACCCTCCAGTTCCATCCAGGTCCGTTGCAAATGGCAAGATTTCATTCCTTTTGATGGCTGCATAATATTCCATTATATATATACCACTTCTTCTTTATCCATTCATCTGTTGATGGACATCGTGGCTCTTTCTGCAGTTTGGCTATTGTGGACATTGCTGCTATAAACATCGGGGTGCACGTACCCCTTCAGAACCCTACATTTGTATCTTTGGGGTAAATACCCAGTATTGCAATTGCTGAATCGTATGGTAGCTCTATTTCAACTTTTTGAGGAACCTCCATACTGTTTTCCAGAGGGGCTGCACCAGCTTGCATTCCCACCAACAGTGTAGGAG
Organism: Neomonachus schauinslandi; assembly: GCF_002201575.2. Lineage (NCBI taxonomy): Eukaryota > Metazoa > Chordata > Mammalia > Carnivora > Phocidae > Neomonachus > Neomonachus schauinslandi. The sequence continues at coordinate 62,247,730 of NC_058413.1, read as the reverse complement.
GGTTCCCCTTTCTCCGCATCCCCGCCAACATCTGTCGTTTCCTGACTTGTTAATTTTAGCCATTCTGACTGGTGTGAGGTGGTATCTCATTGAGGTTTTGATTTGGATTTCCCTGATGCCGAGCGATGTTGAGCACTTTTTCATGTGTCTGTTGGCCATTTGGATGTCTTCTTTGGAAAAATGTCTGTTCATGTCTTCTGCCCATTTCTTGACTGGATCATTTGTTCTTTGGGTGTTGAGTTTGATAAGTTCTTTATAGATTTTGGATACTAGCCCTTTATCTGATATGTGATTTGCAAATATCTTCTCCCATTCTGTCGGTTGTCTTTTGGTTTTATTGACTATTTCTTTTGCTGTGCAAAAGCTTTTTATCTTGATGAAGTCCCAGTAGTTCATTTTTGCCCTTGCTTCCTTTGCCTTTGGCGACGTTTCTAGGAAGAAGTTGCTGCGGCTGAGGTTGAAGAGGTTGCTGCCTGTGTTCTCCTTTAGGATTTTGATGGACTCCTGTCTCACATTGAGGTCTTTCAACCATTTGGAGTCCCTTTTTGTGTCAGTGTAAGGAAATGGTCCAGTTTCATTCTTCTGCATGTGGCTGTCCAATTTTCCCAACACCATTTGTTGAAGAGACTGTCTTTTTTCCATTGGACATTCTTTCCTGCTTTGTCAAAGATGAGTTGACCATAGAGTTGAGGGTCCATTTCTGGGCTCTCTATTCTGTTCCATTGATCTATGTGTCTGTTTTTGTGCCAGTACCATACTGTCTTGATGATGACAGCTTTGTAATAGAGCTGGAAGTTCGGAATTGTGATGCCGCCAGCTTTGCTTTTCTTTTTCAACACTCCTCTGGCTATGCGGGGTCTTTTCTGGTTCCATACAAATTTTAGGATGATTTGTTCCATTTCTTTGAAAAAAGTGGATGCTATTTTGATAGGCATTGCATTGAATGTGTAGATTGCTCTAGGTAGCATTGACATCTTCACAATATTTGTTCTTCCAATCCACAAGCATGGAATGTTTCTCCATTTTTTTTGTGTCTTCCTCAATTTCTTTCATGAGTATTTTATAGTTCTCTGAGTACAGATCTTTTGCCTCTTTGGTTAGATTTATTCCTAGGTATCTTATGGTTTTGGATGCAATTGTAAATGGGATCGACTCCTGAATTTCTCTTTCTTCTGTCTTGTTGTTGGTGTATAGGAATGCCACTGATTTCTGTGCATTGATTTTGTATCCTGCCACTTTACTGAATTCCTGTATGAGTTCTAGCAGTTTTTGGGGTGGAGTCTTTTGGGTTTTCCACGTAAAGTGTCATAGCATCTGCAAAGAGTGAGAGTTTGACTTCTTCTTTGCCGATTTGGATGCCTTTTATTTCTTTTTGTTGTCTGATTGCTGTGGCTAGGATTTCTAGTACTATGTTGAATAGCAGTGGTGATAGTGGACATCCCTGCCATATTCCTGACCTTAGGGGAAAGCTCTCAGTTTTTCCCGATTGAGAATGATATTTGCTGTGGATTTTTCATAGATGGCTTTTATGATGTTGAGGTATGTACCCTCTATTCCTGTACTCTGAAGAGTTTTGATCAAGAAAGGATGCTGTACTTGGTCAAATGCTTTTTCTGCATCTATTGAGAGGATCATATGGTTCTTGTTCTTTCTTTGATTAATGTATTGTATCACATTGATTGATTTGTGGATGTTGAACCAACATTGCCAAGCGATGGTGAGCAGAAGGAAATGGTCCAGTTTCATTCTTCCAGGGATAAATCCCACTTGGTCGTGGTGAATAAAGTACTGTTGGATCCTATTGGCTAGTATTTTGGTGAGAATTTTTGCATCCATGTTCATCAAGGATATTGGTCTGTAATTCTCCTTTTTGATGGGGTCTTTGTCCAGTTTGGGGATCAAGGTAATGGTGGCGTCCTAAAACGAGTTGTGAAGTTTTCCTTCCATTTCTATTTTTTGGAACAGTTTCAGAAGAATAGGTATGAATTCTTCTTTAAATGTTTGGTAGAATTCTCCTGGGAAGCCATCTGGCCCTGGGCTTTTGTTTTTTGAGAGATTTTTGATGACTGCTTCAATTTCCTTAGTGGCTATATGTCTGTTCAGGTTTTCTCTTTCTTCTTGGTTCTGTTTTGGTAGTTGATACATCTCTAGGAATGCATCTATTTCTTCCAGATTATCTAATTTGCTGGCATACAGTTGCTCATAATATGTTCTTATAATTGTTTGTATTTCTTTGGTGTTGGTTGTGATCTCTCCTCTTTCATTCATGCTTTGGATCACAGTTTATGGCAACCCTGAGCTGAGAGCCCACTCCTCGGCTCTGTCTCTGCAGCCAACTTCCCCGCTTCGATACCTGAGAGTTCTGCTGCCCTCCGGCACCCCCGGTGTTTCTGTGACCCCGAGGGTCCTGAGACCACACTGTCCCAGCGAGGGTTCCACCCCCAGCTTAGCCACTGGAGGGATGTCCCTCAGCAGAACAGACTTCTAATAGTTCCAGTTTTGTGCTCTGTTGCTCTATCAGTTACCAGAAGCAGCTCATGGAGGCTCCCTCCTGCCACTGTCTATCTTCCTGAATATCGCCTTGGATTCACTTCTCCGCATGTCCTACCTTCCAGAAAGTGGTCGCTTTTCTGTTCGGAGAGTTGCTGCTATTCTTTTCTTTGATCTCCTGTTGAGTTCATAGGTGTTCTGAATGGTTTGATCCCTATCTAGGTGAATTCCTGGGACCAAACGAAATTTAGGTCTCCTATTCCTCTGCCATCTTTCTCCTCCCCTCCTGTTTTTCCGTTTCTTTGTGTCATCTTCAATTTCTTTCATCAGTGTTTTATAGCTTTCAGAGTATAGGTCTTTCACCTCTTTGGTTAGATTTATTCCTGGGTATGTTATTATTTTTGGTGCATTTGTAAATGGGATTGTTTCCTTAATATCTGTTTCTGCTGCTTCATTAGTGGTGACTAGAAATGCAACAGATTGTTTGACATTGATTTTTGTTTTTTGAGACTTTACTGAATTTATCAGCTCTAGGAGTTTTTTGGTGGAGTCTTATGGGTTTTCTGTAGTATCCTGTCATGTGCAAATAGTGTTTTACTTCTTCCTTACTAATTTGGCTGCCTTTTGTTTTTGTTGCCTGATTGTTCTGGCTAGGACTTCCAGTAATATGTTGAATAAAAGTGGTGAGATGGGACATCCTTGTCTTATTCATGACCTTAGGGGAAAAGCTTTCAGTTTTACCCCATTTCAGATGATGTTAGCTATAGATTTTTCACAGTGCTGAAGTTATATTCCCTCTACACCTACTTTGTTGAGGGTTTTTATCATGAGTGGATGTTGTACTTTGTCAGATGCTTTTTCTAGTTCTATTGAAATGAGTATATGGTTCTTATCCTTTCTCTTATTGATGTGATGTATCACATTGATTGATTTGTAAATATTGAACCACCATTGCAAACCAGGAATAAATCCCATTTGATTGTGGCGAATGACTTTTTACATATATTGTTAGATTCGATTTGTGAATATTTTGTTGATTTTTGCATCTATATTAATCAGGGATATTGGCGTATAATTCTCTTTTTTAGTGGTATCTTTATCTGATTGTGGTATCAAGGTAATGCTGACATTATAGAATTAATTTGGAAGATTTCCTTCCTCTTCTATTTTTTGGAATAGTTTGAGAAGAATTGGTATTAACTTTTTTTGAAATTTTTGGTAGAATTTGCCTGTGAGGGCACCTGGTCCTGGACTTTTGATTGTTGGGAGTTTTTTGACTACTGATTCAATTTCTTTGCTGGTTTTTGGTATATTCAAATTTTCTATTTCTTCCTATTTCTGTTTTGGTAGTTTATATATTTCTAGGAATTTATCCATTTTTTCTAGGTTGACCAGTTTGTTGGCATATAGTTTTTCATAATATTCTCTTGGAATTGTTTGTATTTCTGTGGTGTTGGTTGTTATTTCTCCTCTCTAATTTATGATTTTATTTATTTGAGTCCTTTCTCTTTTTTTTTCTTGATAAATCTGGCTAGAGGTTTAACAATTTTATTGATTTTTTTCAAAGAACTAGTTCCTGGTTTCATTGATCTCTTCTACTGTTTTTTAGTTTTTAAATTATTTGTTCTCTAATCTTTATTATTTACTTTCTTCTGCTGGTTTTTGGTTTTGTTTGTTCATCTTTTTCTAGTTCCTTTAGGTGTAAGTTTTGGTTGTTTATTTGAAGTTTTTCTTGCTTCTTGAAGTAGGCCTGTATTCTATAAACTTCCCTCTTAGAACTGCTTTTGCTGTATCTTAAAGTTTTTGGATTGTTGTGTTTTAATTTTCATTTGTTTCTGTATACTTTTTAATTTCTTTGATTTACTGGTTGACCAATTTATTGTTTACTAGCATATTATTTAACTTTCATGTATTTGTGGTCTTTCCAGATTTTTTCTTATGTTTGATTTCTGGTTTCATAGCATTATGGTCAGAAAGTATGTATGCTATGACTTCTATCATCTTGAATTTGTTGAGGCTGAATATGTATGTTAAATCCATCTGGTCCAGTGTATCATTCAAAGCCATTGTTTCCAAAATCATTGTTGATTTTCTTTTCCTTAAGGATTTTATTTATTTATTTGAGAGAAAGAGAGAGCACAAGCAGGAGGAGGGGCAGAGGGAGAAGGAGAAGTAGACTCCCCACTAAGCAGGAACCTGACATTGGGCTCGATCTCAGGACTCTGGGATGATGACCAGAGCTGAAGGCAGATGCTTAACTGACTGAGGCTCCCAGGCTCCCCATTATTGAGGATTTTCTCTTTAGATGTTCTATTGATGTAAGTGGAGTTTTAAAATCCCTTATTATTATTGTTTTATTATCAATTAATTCCTTTATGTTTTTAATTAATTGTTTTATGTGTTCGAGTGCTCCTATGTTGGGTGCAGAAGTATTTACTATTGTTATATCTTCTTTTGGGTTGTCTTCTTTATTATTATATAGTGCCCTTCTTGGTCTCTTGTCACAGTCTTTGTTTTAAGTCTATTTTGTCCAATACAAGTATTTGCTCTCTGGCTTTCTTTTGACATCCATTTGCATGATAGATGTTTCTCCATTCACTCACTTTGAATCTTTAGGTCTTTAGGTCTAAAATGAGCATCTTGTAGGCAGCATAGATGGGTCTTGCTTTTTTATCCATTCTGTCAACCTATGTCTTTAGAGTATCTGGTCCATTTACATTCAAAGTAATAATTGATAGATACTGTATTGTCATTTTGTTATTTGTTTTGTGGTTGTTTCTGAAGATTTTCTCTGATTTTTCTTGTCTTTCTCTCTTTCATAGTTTGTTGAGTTTCTTTAGTGATATATTTGGATTTCTTTCTTTTTATTCTTTGCATATTTATTAGTGGTTTTGATATATGGTTACCATGAGGTTTGTATATAACCTGCTCTGCATATAGCAGTCTATATTAAGTTGATGGTTAAGTTTGAACCCATTCTTCTCTCCTCCTCATGTTTTAGGTATATATTATTATATTTTACATCCTTTTATTTTTTGAGTTCCTTGACTGATTTTTTACAGAAATATTCATTTTTACTCCTTTTGTGTTTCCTACCTTTATACTGTTGCTTTGGGTCTCTTTCTCACTCAGAGAGTTCCTTTTAAATTTCTTGCCCAGCTGGTTTAGTGGTCATGAACTCCTTTAGTTTTTGTTTGTCTGGGAAACTCTTTATCTCTCCTATTCTGATTGATAGCTTTGCTGGATAGAGTATTGGCTGTAGATTTTCCCCAGGCAGTACTTTGAATATATCATGCCTCTACCTGCTGGGTTGGAAAGTTTCCACCGAGAAATATCCAGATAGCCTTATTGTTTTCCTATGTAAGTTATTCTCTCCTTCTCTTCCTCCTCTTCTTCTCCTCCTTCTTCCCCTTTTTTTCTTACTGCTTTAAAAATTTTTTCTTTATCACTATATTTTACCAATTTAATTACAATATGTCTTGGTGTGGGTCTGCTTTTGTTGATTTTGATACTTCTCTGTACCTTCTGGATCTGGATATCTGTTTCCTTTCCCAGATTAGGGAAGTTTTCACCTATTCTTTCTTCAAATAAATTTTCTGCCTTCTTTTCTCTCTCTTCTTCTGGGATTCCTGTACTATGTATGTTACTATGTTTGATGGAGTCACCGAGTTCTCTAAGGCTGTTTGCATTATTTGGCATAATTCTCTTTTTTTCTGTTTTGTTCAGCTTGATTACTTTCCATTACTCTGTCTTCTAGGTCACTAATTCATTTTTCTACTTCTTCCATCCTGCTATTCATTCCATCAAGTGTGTTTCTCATTTTGTTTATTGTATCATTTATCTCTGCTATTTATTGATTTCTCTCTGTGTTAAGCATCTAATGCATGTCTTCCACTTTTTTCTCAAGTCCAGTGAGTATCCTAATGATCATTACTTTAAATTCCCTATCTGGCATGTGACATATCTGTTTTGCTTAGATCTCTGACCATGGCCTTGTCCTGTTCATTCATTTGGTATGAATTTCTCTGTCTTTTCATTTTGCCCAAGTCTCTGTGTCTGTTTTTGTGTGTTGGGGAAGTCAGCTATATCTCCTGTTCTTCAGGGTAATGGCCTTATGAAGAATAGGTCCTGTAGTTCCCTGCTGTGTGGTGTTCTCTGTTCCCCAGGGCCTTCCAGGAGTATCTCCACTGTGATGTGTGCTTTGTGTTCTCTGCTGTTTTGTCCTGGCCACTTTATCTTTTAGGCTTGTTATCTGCAAAGACTCTCTGCCTGTTGTGGGGAGTGTTTGGTCCCTGGCCTGAATGTGGTGCATTTTAAATAGGTGTGCTTTTGTCTGTTTGTGAAGTGATACCTGTCACCACTGCTGCCTGAATGAAGGCTCTGCAAAACTCCCATGTCAGGAGACATGGTGTTGGCAGAAGTTTGGGCTAGTCTTTTGGGGGAGTGTGCCCACCATGCTGGGACTGAGACAAGTGTGATTGAGAGGGGTAGTTCCACTAGAGCACAGCAGTGTGGGGCTTGGTGTAAGCAAACTAGATAGTGTGGACACTGTGCTGATTCCCGCAGGTGGCCCTATGCTTATGCTGAGGGGCAGGGCAGCAGGAGTGGTGCCAGCCAGTTCTTTTGTCCCTGGAAGGGTCTCTTCATGAATGCTGTCTCTATGGGATGTGCTCTGATATGAGTGAATAACCTCCCCACTATGTGCTCCAGGCACTGTTAAGATCATGCTTCTACACTGTGCATCTGTGGCTGTTTGCTTGCCGTCTCTCTAAGAGCAGCGTAATACCTTCTTGGCTCTATCCCAGCCAAGTCTGCTGGCCTTTAAAATTCCAGACTTTAAGCCCAGCTTTTTTGGCAGAAGTTATGAAATTCAGCCCCTCTCAGTTTCCAAGACCAATGCTGATGGGATTTATTTCCCCCATGCACCCCCTGTGTGTTAGTCTGTCTCTCACCCTTCTCTGTGACAATGGCTTCCTCCCCACTGCAGCAGCCATGATCTGTTTTTCTCCCAAATTACATCTTTGCAATTCCTACCTCTTTTGATGTGGCTTCTTCTCTGCCTTTAGTTTTGGAGTTTGTTCTGCCACTCTTCAGGTAGATTTCTGGGGTATTTAGGATGATTTGATAGTTATCTGTTGTATTCATGGGGCAAGGAGAGGCTAGGGTCCTCCTACTCCACTGCCATCTTCCTAGAATCAAATATTTATTCTTTTTTCTGGTTTCGTCTCCATGCATAGTCTATTTCCTTAATAAGTTGCTAACTTATGTTTGTTTTGACTTTTGTTTTTCATTTGAAAATGTTTTTCTCAAGTAGCTGCTGATCACTATTGACCATTTATATTTAAGAGTGGGATATAAAAAACTTAATTGTGAGCTGTATGCACCTGGTTAGGGCTTTTTTCCAACCATCTGTGGGTTTTCTTGCCACCTGTGAGCTTTACCTTAGAGAGATCTGCCTGAACAGTTTCACTGGGGAGCCCTTATTATCATTGTCTTTGGGTCTTTTTCTTTAAGCTGGTCAGATTCCCCATAAGAGTATCTTCTCATCTGTTGCATCAAAGATGTAGTTTGGGTTCTCTGGGAAGAAGAGATTAGCGAGCAAGAACTTTGTTAGAGAATACCCTTGGGATCAACACTTGTAGAAGTGAAGAGAGAAAATCAGGACTGTGCAAAAAGAATTTGGGCTATGATGTATTTTCACTGAAGTCCTTAGCCAACCCTATGGGAGCTCTGAACCTGGGATGGCCCTTCTAAATCATCTGCATGGATATGAGTGGTGGCTGGGTCTTTATACCCTTAGTCAGTCATTGGATGTAGTTGCCCCTGACAGGAGCCATGGCCTTGGGGATTCTTCAGCTGAGACATTTCCTGAATAGGACTGACAGCTGAGAGTTGTCTGCTGTTAGAAATTCTGGCACCTGGGTGGGAATTCTTTAGTCCTTGAGATGATTAATTTTATGTGTCAACTTGACGGGGATAAGGAATGCCCAGATAGCTGGTAAAACATTATTTCTGGGTATGTCTGTAAGAGTTTTGGGGAGAGATTGATATTTGAATTGTAGACTGAATAAATAAGATGCAGATGGACAGCGCGCCTAGGTGGCTCAGTTGGTTAAGCGACTGCCTTCGGCTCAGGTCATGATCCTGGAGTCCCTGGATCGAGTCCCGCATCGGGCTCCCTGCTCGGCAGGGAGTCTGCTTCTCCCTCTGACCCTCCCCCCTCTCATGTGTTCTCTCTTTCATTCTCTCTCTCTCAAATAAATAAAATCTTTAAAAAAAAAAAAAGATGCAGATGGACATTATCCAATCTGTTGAGTGCATGAATATAACAAAATGGTGGAGGAAGGGAAAATTTGTCCTCTTGTCTTAAGTTGGGATTTCCATCTTCTACTGCCTTCAGACATCAGTGCTCCTGGTTTTCAGGCCTTTAAACTTGGACAGAGACTTATACCATCAGCTTTCCTGGTTCTCCAGCTTGCAGATGGCAAATGGTTATGGGACTTATTGGTCTCTATAATAGTGTGGGTCAATTCCTATAATAATGCTATGTATCTTCTATGTCTTTATCATCTATATCTATGTAATCTATCAGTTTTGTTTCTCTGCAGAACCTTGAGCATTACAGTACTGAAGAAGCATCTAGGTGGCACACCACATCATTCAGTATAGTGGTATAAGCTTGGCTTTTAGAGTTCTGCCTATTAAGTGGGGGTAATAGGCCCTTGGAATGTCTCAACATTTAGTATGTATGTGGAGTTCACAGGTGAAGAAAAATGTTTAACAAATTATTGAATAGAAATGTGAATATTTTATTCTTCTAAAATATGTGTGGTAGATACCAGAGTTGTATTCAGCAACTTGAAGCCCACTATTCCCCATTTCCTCTTTATCTGCTAACTTTTATTCATTGTTTTATTTTGTCATAGTTTATTGTCTATATATTTATTTTTGCATCCTTTTCTCCTAGAAGGGTGCTTGATACATAGTAGTTACCCAATGAATGTTTATTTTGTTAAATAGGAGTTGTCTACTAGTAATATATGCATTACCTAATTCATGTATTCTTTTGAAACTGATGCTGTCCCCTCATCCTTAGCCAAAAAAACTGGGTAAAGATAATCAGTGAGAGAGACAAGGATATGGTAAAGTCTCTATTAGTTAGCTCCCTGGAGTTCTTCTTTTCTCCAAGTATCATCTAAAGGGGCTTTGTGCCCTCACCTTGGTGGCCTTTTGTGTCCTCTTACTGGTAAGGTCTCCTCCTAATCTTGGCTGGGGCTCTTACTGCTGCTTCTGGGTGGCTCAAATGGTAGCTGAGATTGCATTGTTCCTCCTGTGAGGCCCAGACTGTTCCTTCATTCCTACTGTTGCCAATTTATAATCATTCCTCCTGAAGCCATGTGATTTTCTCCACTTCCTTGCTCTAGTAATTGCTCTTACTGAGATCAGGAAATGGCCCTCTCTGCATTGACCCTTTCTTTGATCAATGCCTCAACTTTTATATGATTAAGTTTTTATTGTTTCTGTATTTTTAAAAGAGTTCCATATATATTTTTTAACTTTCTGAGCCTGCACCAGTTGGCATTCCCACCAACAGTGTAAGAGGGTTCCCCTTTCTCTGCATCCTCACCAACATCTGTTGTTTCCTGAGTTTTTAATTTTAGCTATATGTCAGTGCTATGGTCTGAATGCTTGTGTCCCCCCCAAATTCATATGTGCCCAATATATTGGTATTAGGAGGTGAGGTCTTCTGGAAGTGATTAAGTTGTAAGGGCTCATGATTGGGACCCTAGAGAGCTCCACCATGTGAGGATATGATGATGACATATGAAGAGGGCCATCTGTGAACCAGGAGTAGATTCTCACCAGATAGGGAATCTGCCTAAATCTTGATTCTGGACTGCTCAGCCTCCAGACCCAAGAGAAATGAATTTCTGTTGTTTATAAGCCAACCAGTCTATGGTATTTTTGTTACAACAGCCCCTGAGACAATAAGGAACTATAAACAAATTCTCTCTAGGACCAGTGGTAAGATGTTAGTGACACCATATGGCTTTATAGTCTAAATAGTCTCTCTTCATTTACACATAGCTGGTATCTCTGTCCTGACTCTAACCACTTTACCTATTTCCTATTTCAGGACAAATCTGTTGTCTATCTGAGATTTTCCCCAAGATTTAGAAGGAGGATTTTGTTCCCTATATTGGATTATGGACTTAAATCTCAAGACTGTGGTCAAATATATACCAATGTGCAGCAAGCAGAAAGAACCCTGAGCTGGTCCCCTGCCCTTCCCCACCAATTTCCCGCCTACAGAATGGATACCTCCATCAGGTTCCCTCTGGAATCCTGTGCACACAGGATGTCTGAAACATGCATTCAGTGAAATACATAGTAGCAGAGTACCTGATATGCAATAGCAGTTCAATAACTGTTAGGGAAGGGAACCAAAAGTTTTTATTTATTTTTTAACTTTTTTACCATGGGTAAGGCATTGGTTATGTGATTTATTACCTTTGTCTTTTTAAACCTTAAAATAGCTTAAAATATACATGTTAATTATCCATATCTTACCAATGAAGCCCTCAGTTTCAGAGAATTTAAACTCTTCAATGTCACATAACTAGCAAGTGGAAGAACTCAAACTCAAGGCTGTTTCTATAGTTCATGCTCTTTCCATAGTGCTCTGTGTCTTTCTGTTTGAACTTGAGTATGAACGTGAATATCTATATTCAAGGAATATTACTATTTCTAATATATGTGTGTACATAGCCTCTGACATATCCTGTATAAAATACTATAATTTTTCATACCTCACCCCTCTGTGCTGGAGGACAGGACAAAGGAATTTTGAATGGGAGCTCCCATCTCAAACATTCATTTCAAAAAAAGAAGAAGGAGGAAGAGAAGAAGAAAGAGGAGGAGGAGGGGGAGGAGGAAAGTATAATGAAGAGAAAGATTAACTTATAGAGTAGGTATTTGGGAGCTATGATCTGGGAAGAAAAACAGAGCATAGATTATTTAAGCCTACATTTGTTTTATTGAGAAAGTTTCAGAGAAAAACCCACTGAATGCATGTTAACTGCTTAATACTTGTGTGCTGAATGCAAATTAATTGCTAAAACCATCTGCTAATCATTTGAATCTGGCAAGTAAAAGTGATGAGTGAAGCATTTATCATCAATCTGAAGGCACATTTTTCTAATGGATCTTTTATTCAAGTTTTATGTTTCTATTGTGAATTTAAGATTTTTTTCTAGCCACATAGTGCTTCCAACTTCTATTTGTAATTAGGGTGATTCTAATTATATAGTGGTGGCACTAGAAATAATATTGCAATTGGCCTTCATTGATCAACAGAGCATCCACATCTTGACTCCACAAAGTAATGCAAACTTTGATTAAATTAGAGAAAACCAATGAATACACTTTGATTTTAAGAAAGCACCCTTTACTGGCTTCAGAAAATGCATAGAAGTCTGCATGTGTATTTGTGAATTTATTTGTATGGGTTTGTGTGTGGGCATGTATACATGTGGCATTAGGAGCACAAATTTAAAGCATAGTCAAAAGAAGTAACATCTTTGGTTTCACATCTTGAGGTAGGGCATCACCCTTATAATGGGGTAAGACGTGTCCCTATACAGGGCCCTGTGCTTTATTGGGCCTTGTAGATGACAAACACACCAAAATAAAACTTATGTAAGAGCATATGGATAGCTCTCTCACTTAGAATCTGGTGCTTAGCACTGGCATATAGTGACCCACATCCCAAATATTAACTCACATAAGTACCACCATTCAGGCCCCAGGGAAATGCTTTTTTATATCTCTTGCCCTATGTTTTCAGAATGAAGATAACTGTGTCTGAATATTTGGAGTTTTTATGGGTTTGCCTATTCATGTCAGAGATGGATACTTTTGAATACAGGGAGGATTTGAGTAGCAGAAGCTTTAGATAAAGAGAGGAGGCAAAATCAGTATCTTGTTCAATCTCTCCTCTTAGGTAACATGAATGCAATAGATTTTGCCTAACAATCTGTTAGTATTCTAGCATTGCCCAGCATCCATCAGGAAATGTTTCTCTTCATGTTTTAATAGTTCTAGAGGGTTCCATGAGTCAGCATGATATTCACAAGAGCTGTATATAGATGTTGAACAATATTTGGGGTATTAATCAAACTTGTTTAGGTAAAGGTGGATTTTTTTTTAAAATTAATTCCAGTACAGTTAACATACAGTGTTACATTAGTTTCAGGTATACAATATAGTGATTCAACAGTTCCATACATCACTCAGTGTTCATCAAGATAAGTATACTTTTTTTATTATGTTATGTTAATCACCATACATTACATCGTTAGTTTTTGATGTAGTGTTCTGTGATTCATTATCTGCATATAACACCCGGTGCTCCATTCAGTACATGCCCTCTTTAATACCCATCACCAGGCTAACCCATCCCCCACACCCTTCCCATCAGGAACCCTCAGTTTGTTTCTCAGAGTCCATAGTCTCTCATGGTTCATCTGCCCCTCCGATTTCCCCCCCCTTCATTTTTCCCTTCCTACTATCTTCTTCTTCTTCTTCTTTTTTTTTTTTAACATATAATGTATTATTTGTTTCAGAGGTACAGGTCTGTGATTCAACAGTCTTGCACAATTCAGAGTGCTCACCATAGCACATACCGTCCCCAATGTCTATCACACAGCCACCCCATTGCTCCCACCCCCCCAGCACTCCAGCAACCCTCAGTTTGTTTCCTGAGATTAAGAATTCCTCATATCAGTGAGATCATATGATATATGTCTTTCTCTGATTGACTTATTTCACTCAGCATAATACCCTCCAGTTCCATCCATGTCTTTGCAAATGGCGAGATTTCATTTCCTTTGATGGTTGCATAATATTCCATTGTATATATATACCACACCTTATTTATTCATTCATCAGTCGATGGACATCTTGGCTCTTTCCATAGTTTGGCAATTGTGGACATTACTGCTATAAACATTGGGGTGCACGTATCCCTTTGGATCACTACATTTGTATTTTGGGGGTAAATACCCAGTAGTGCAATTGCTGGATCATATGGTAGCTCTATTTTCAACTTTTTTTAAAAAATTTTTTTATTGTTATGTTAATCCCCATACATTACATCATTAGTTTTTGATGTAGTGTTCCATGATTCATTGTTTGTGCATAACACCCAGTGCTCCATGCAGAACGTGCCCTCCTCAATACCCATCACCAGGCTAACCCATCCTCCCACAACCCTCCCCTCTAGAACCCTGTTTGTTTTTCAGAGTCCATCATCTCTCATGGTTCGTCTACCCCTCCGATTTACCCCCTTCATTCTTCCCCTCCTGCTATCTGGTTCTTTTTTTTTTTTTTTTTAACATATATTACATTATTTGTTTCAGAGGTACAGATCTGAGATTCAACAGTCTTGCACAATTCACAGAGCTTACCAGAGCACATACCCTCCCCAGTGTCTATCACCCAGTCACCCCATCCCTCCCACCCCACCCCCCACTCCAGCAACCCTCAGTTTCTTTCCTGAGATAAAGAATTGCTCATATCAGTGAGGTCATATGATACATGTCTTTCTCTGCTTGACTTATTTCGCTCAGCATAACACCCTCCAGTTCCATCTACGTCATTGCAAATGGCAAGATCTCATTCCTTTTGATGGCTGCATAATATTCCATTGTATATATATACCACCTCTTCTTTATCCATTCATCTGTCGATGGACATCTTGGCTCTTTCCACAGTTTAGCTATTGTGGACATTGCTGCTTTAAACATCGGGGTGCACATACCCTTTCGGATCCCTACTTTTGTATCTTTGGGGTAAATACCCAGTAGTGCAATAGCTGGGTCATATGGTAGCTCTATTTTCAACTTTTTGAGGAACCTCCATACTGTTTTCCAGAGTGGCTGCACCAACTTGCATTCCCACCAACAGTGTAGGAGGGTTCCCCTTTCTCCACATCCCCGCCAACATCTGTCATTTCCTGACTTGTTAATTTTAGCCATTCTGACTGGTGTGAGGTGATATCTCATTGAGGTTTTGATTTGGATTTCCCTGATGCCGAGCGATGTTGAGCACTTTTTCATGTGTCTGTTGGCCATTTGGATGTCTTCTTTGGAAAAATGTCTGTTCATGTCTTCTGCCCATTTCTTGATTGGATCATTTGTTCTTTGGGTGTTGAGTGTGATAAGTTCTTTATAGATTTTGGATACTAGCCCTTTATCTGATATGTCATTTGCGAGTATCTTCTTCCATTCTGTCAGTTGTCTTTTGGTTTTGTTGACTGTTTCTTTTGCTGTGCAAAAGCTTTTTATCTTGATGAAGTCTCAATAGTTCATTTTTCCCCTTGCTTCCCTTGCCTTTGGTGACGTTTCTAGGAAGAAGTTGCTGAGGCTGAGGTCAAAGAGGTTGCTGCCTGTGTTCTCCTTTAGGATTTTGATGGACTCCTGTCTCACATTGAGGTCTTTCAACCATTTGGAGTCTCTTTTTGTGTGTGGTGTAAGGAAATGGTCCAGTTTCATTCTTTTGCATGTGGCTGTCCAATTTTCCCAACACCATTTGTTGAAGAGACTGTCTTTTTTCCATTGGACATTCTTTCCTGCCTTGTCGAAGATTAGTTGACCATAGAGTTGAGGGTCCATTTCTGGGCTCTCTATTCTGTTCCATTGATCTATGTGTCTGTTTTTGTGCCAGTACCATACTGTCTTGATGATGACAGCTTTGTAATAGAGCTGGAAGTCCAGAATTGTGATGCCGCCAGCTTTGCTTTTCTTTTTCAACATTCCTCTGGCTATTCGGGGTCTTTCTGGTTCCATACAAATTTGAGGATGATTTGTTCCATTTCTTTGAAAAAAGTGGATGGTATTTTGATGGGGATTGCATTGAATGTGTAGATTGCTCTAGGTAGCATTGACATCTTCACAATATTTGTTCTTCCAATCCATGAATATGGAACGTTTTTCCATTTCTTTGTGTCTTCCTCAGTTTCTTTCATGAGTATTTTATAGTTTTCTGAGTACAGATCCTTTGCCTTTTTGGTTAGATTTATTCCTAGGTATCTTATGGTTTTGGATGCAATTGTAAATGGGATCGACTTCTTAATTTCTGTTTCTTCTGTCTTGTTGTTGGTGTATGGGAATGTCACTGATTTCTGTGCATTGATTTTATATCCTGCCATTTTACTGAATTCCTGTATGAGTTCTAGCAGTTTTGGGGTGGAGTCTTTTGGGTTTTCCACATAAAGTGTCATATCATCTGCAAAGAGTGAGAGTTTGATTTCTTCTTTGCCGATTTGGATGCCTTTTATTTTTTTCATTGTCTGATTGCTGTGGCTAGGACTTCTAATACTATGTTGAATAGCAGTGGTGATAGTGGTATCCCTGCCGCGTTCCTGACCTTAGGGGCAAAGCTCTCAGTTTGTCCCCATTGAGAATGATATTCGGTGTAGGTTTTTCATAGATGGCTTTTATGATATTGAGGTATATACCCTCTATCCCTATACTCTGAAGACTTTTGATCAAGAAAGATGCTGTACTTTGTGAAATGCTTTTTCTGCATCTATTGAGAGGATCATATGGTTCTTGTTCTTTCTTTTATTAATGTATTGTATCACATTGATTGGTTTGCAGATGTTGAACCAACCTTGCAGCCCAGGGATAAATCCCACTTGGTTGTGGTGAATAATCCTTTTATTGTACTGTTGGATCCTATTGGGTAGTATTTTGGTGAGAATTTTTGCATCCATATTCATCAAGGATATTGGTCTGTAATTCTGCTTTTTAATGGGGTCTTTGTCTGATTTGGGGATCAAAGTAATTGTGGCCTCATAAAAGGAGTTTGGTAAGTTTCCTTCCATTTCTATTTTTGGAACAGTTTCAGAAGAATAGGTATTAATTCTTCTTTATTTTTTTAATTTTTAAAAGTTTATTATGTTATGTTAGTCACCCTACAATACATCATTAGTTTTTGATATGGTGATCCACAATCCGTTGTTTTCGTATAACATCCAGTGCTCCATGCAGTATGTGCCCTCCTTAATACCCATCACTGGGCTAAACAATCCCCTCTCCGCCTTTCCCTCTAAAACCCTGTTTGTTTCTCAGAGTCCATAGTTTCTCATGGTTCATCTCTCCCGCTGATTTGCATCCCCCTTATTTTTTACTTCCTTCTCCTAATGTCCTCCGTGCTATTCCTTATGTTCCACAAATAAGTGAAACCATATGATAATTGACTTTCTCTGCTTGACTTATTTCACTTAGCATAATCTCCTCCAGTCCCATCCATGTTGATGTAATTCTTCTTTAAATGTTTGGTAGAATTCCCCTGGGAAGTCCTCTGGCCCTGGGCTCTTGTTTGTTGGGTGATTTCTGATTACTGCTTCAATTTCCTTAGTGGTTATAGGTCTGTTCATGTTTTCTATTTCTTCCTAGTTCAGTTTTGCTAGTTTATATATCTCTAGGAATGCATCCATTTCTTCCAGATTATCTAATTTGCTGGCATAGAGTTGCTCATAAATTCTTATAATTGTTTGTATTTCTTTGGTGTTGGTTGTGATTTCTCCTCTTTCATTCATGATTTTCTTTATTTTGGTCATTTTTCTTTTCTTTTGGATAAGTCTGGCCAGGCGTTTATCAATCTTGTTAATTCTTTCATAGAACCAGCTCCCAGTTTAGTTGATCTATTCTACTGTTGTTTTGGTTTCTATTTCATTGATTTGTGCTCTGATCTTTATTATTGCTCTTCTCCTGCTGTGTTTAGGCTTTATTTGCTGTTCTTTCTCCAGCTCCTTTAGGTGTAGGGTTAGGTTGTGTATTTGAGACCTTTCTTTTATTTTGAGAAAGGCTTGTATTGCTATACACTGTCCTCTTAGGACTGCCTTTAATGCATCCCAAAGATTTTGAACAGTTGTGTTTTCCTTTTCATTGGTTTCCATGAATTTTTTTAATTCTTCTTTAATTTCCTGGTTGACCCATTCATTCTTTAGTAGGATGTTCCTTAGCCTCCATGTATTTGAGTTCTTTCTGACTTTCCTCTTGTGATTGAGTTCTAGTTTCAAAGCATTGTGGTCTGAAAATAGGCAGGGAATAATCCCAGTCTTTTGGTACTGGTTGAGACCTGATTTGTGACCTAGGATGTGATGTATTCTGGAGAATGTTCCATGGGCACTAGAGAAGAATGTGTATTCTGTTACTTTGGGATGGAATGTTCTGAATATATCTGTGAAGTTCATTTGGTCCAGTGTGTGATTTAAAGTCTTTTTTTCCTTGTTGATCTTTTGCTTAGATGATCTGTCCATTTCAGTGAAGGGGGTGTTAAAGTCCCCCACTATTATTGTATTGCTATGAATGTGTTTCTTTGCTTTTGTTATTAATTGGCTTATATAATTGGTTGCTCCCATGTTAGGGGCATAGATATTTACAATTGTTAGATCTTCTTGTTGTATAGACCCTTTAAGTAGGATGTAGTGTCCTTCCTCATCTCTTATTACAGTCTTTGGCTTAAAATCTAATTTGTCTGATAGCAAGATTGCCACCCCAGCTTTCTTTTGTGTCCATAGCATGGTAAATGGTTTTCCACCCCCTCACTTTCAATCTGGGGGTGTCTTTGGGTCTGAAGTGAGTGTCTTGCAGACAGCATATCGATGGGTCTTGTTTTTTAATCCAATCTGATAGCCTGTGTCTTTTGTTTGGGGCATGTAGCCCATTTATATTCAAGGTAACTATTGAAAGATTTGAATTTAGTGCCATTGTATTGCCTGTAAGGTGACTGTTACTGTATATTGTCTGTGTTCCTTTCTGGTCTGTGCTACTTTTAGGCTCTCTCTTTGCTTAGAGGATCCCTTTCAGGATTTCTTGTAGGGCTGGTTTTGTGTTTGCAAATTGCTTTAGTTTTTGTTTGTCCTGTAAGCTTTTTATCTCTCCTTCAATTTTCAATGACAGCCTAGCTGGATATAGTATTCTCGGCTGCCTATTTTTCTCATTTAGTGCTCTGAAGACATCATGCCAGTCCTTTCTGGCCTGCCAGGTCTCTGTGGATAGGTCTGTTGCCAATCTAATGTTTCTACCATTGTAGGTTACATATCTCTTTTCCCAAGCTGCTTTCAGGATTTTCTCTTTGTCTCTGAGACTCGTAAATTTTACTATTAGGTGTTGGGATGTTGGCCTATTTTTATTGATTTTGAGAGGGGTTCTCTGTGCCTACTGGATTTTGGTGCTGTTTCCTTCCCCCAATTAGGGAAGTTCTCTGCTTTAATTTGCTCCAGTATACCTTTTGCCCCTCTCTCTCTTTCTTTTTCTGGGATCCCAGCTATTCTAATGTTGTTTCGTCTTATGGTATCACTTATCTCTCAGATTCTGCCCTCGTGATCCAGTAGTTGTTTATCTCTCTTTTTCTCAGCTTCTTTATTTTCCATCATTTGGTGTCCTATCTCACTGATTCTCTCTTCTGCCTCATTTATCCTAGCAGTTAGTGCCCCCATTTTTGATTGCACCTCATTAATACCTTTTTTGATTTCGACTGGTTAAATTTTAGTTCTTTTATGTCTCCAGAGAGTTTCTCTAATACTTCCCATGCTTTTTTCAAGCCTAGCTAGTATCTTTAAAGTGATGATTCTGAACTCTAGGTCCGACATCGTACTAATGTCCGTATTGAGTAGGTCCCTGGTAGTCGGTACTACCTCTTATTCTTTTTGTTGAGGTCATTTTTTCCGTCTTGTCATTTTGTCCAGAGGAGAATAGATGAATGAGAGAAGAAAATGCTAACAGGGTAACAATGTCCCCAGAAAATATACTCTAAACAAATCAGAAAAGACCTGAATCCAGGGGAAAAGAATGGGAAAGAGAGAAAAAAGAAAAAGAAAAAGATAATGATAAAAACAAACAAAAACAGAACAAAACAGAAAAAAACAGAATATGATCAAATATGATCAGGGTGGTACAGGGATCAGTGCCCCACACTAGATTTGGGGTGTATTTTGGTCTTTTAGAAGAAAGTTCCTTTCAAAGTTTTAAAGAAAGAAAAACTTATATATGTGCAAAAGTAAGGGTTGATATGATGAAGGGATGGAATATGACTGTAAAGATGAAAATTATAAATTTATAAAAGGAATTGATAAGTTCTTTGAAAGAAGAAAGAAAAGGATTTTAAGAAAGAAAAAAAAAGGGTGAGAATGTGATCAGGCAGGGGAGTAGAATAAAACTATACACTAGAGATCTAGGGTATATTTTGATCTGTTAGAAGAAACTATCTCAAATTTTTAAAGAGAGAACAACTTATATATATATGCCAAAAATACGGGTAAGTACTATGAAGGGATAGAATATGACTCTAAAAATGAAAAATAAAAATGTTTTTAAAAAAGGGATTGATAAGATGTTGGTTAAAAAAGGGAAAAAGAAATATTAAAAAAAAAAAAGACAGTTAAAAAAATAAATTAACTTTGAAAGACTAAAGAATCATGGTAAAAAAGCCATGGATTCTATGTGCAGTATTCCCCTAGCGCTGTAGTTCTGCCGTTCTTTTTTTTTTTTATTCTTATGTTAATCCCCATACATTACATCATTAGTTTTAGATGAAGTGTTCCATGATCCATTGTTTGTGCATAACACCCAGTGCTCCATGCGGAATGTGCCCTCCTCAATACCCACCACCAGGCCAACCCATCCTCCCATCCCCCTCCCCTCTAGAACCCTCAGTTTGTTTTTCAGAGTCCTTCGTCTCTCATGGTTCGTCTACCCCTCCGATTTCCCCTGCTTCATTCTTCCCCTCCCGCTACCTTCTTCTTCTTCTTCTTCTTTTTTTTTTTCTTAACATATATTGCATTCTGCCGTTCTGATTGATCCGTAAATTTGGTCTTGGCTGGCTGTTCTCGCTGATCTTCTGGGGGAGGGGCCTGTTGCCATGGTTCCCAAGTGTCTTTGCTGGAGGTGGAATCACCCTGCCCTTGCCCTGTCCGGGCTAAGTAATCTGCTCGGGTTTGCTCTCGGGAGCTTTTGTTCCCTGCAAGCTTTCTGTACAGCTTTGGAGGCCGAGAGTGAAAATGGCGGCCTCCCAATCTCCACCCCGGAGGAGCTGAGAACTCGGGGCCCCGCTCCTCAGTGCGCCCCCAGAGAAAAGCTGTCAATCACTCCTGTCTTTCCGGTCTCTGGCCGCACTCTGCACTCACCTGGCCTGTGACCGAGTGTTTCTATCTCTGGCACCCAACCCTGTGTGTAGTCTCCAATCCCAGCAGATCCCTGCGGCATGCTCCCACGCCTCTCCTCCCAGGGGAGGTAGGGAAGTCTCCCTGGATCTGCCACTTGTTGCATTCCTGCTGGAGGAGCACTGGCCTGACTGTGTCATGGATCACGGCCTATGGCAACCCCGAGCTGAGTGCCCTCGCCTCGTCTTCATCTCTGCAGCCTGCTTCCCTGCTCCAGTACCTGGGAGCTCTGCAGCACTCAGGCACCCCGGACTTTCTGTGACCCCGAGTGTCCTGAGACCCCCGAGGGTTCCACCCTCCGCTTAGCCACTGGAGTTACGTCCCTCAGCAGAGCCGACTTCTTAAAAGTTCCGATTTTGGGGCGCCTGGGTGGCTCAGTTGGTTAAGCGACTGCCTTCGGCTCAGGTCATGATCCTGGAGTCCCGGGATCGAGTCCCGCATCGGGCTCCCTGCTCGGCAGGGAGTCTGCTTCTCCCTCTGACCCTCCTCCCTCTCACGCTCTCTGTCTCTCATTCTCTCTGTCTCAAATAAATAAATAAAATCTTTAAAAAAAAAAAAAAAAAGTTCCGATTTTGTGCTCCGCGGTTCTATCACTTGTCAGAAGCGGCTGACGGAGGCCCCTCCCCCGCCATCTATCCTCCCGAATATCACCTCGGATTCACTTCTCCGCACGTCCTACCTTCCAGAAAGTGGTCTCTTTTCTGTTCAGAGAGTTGTTGCTATTCTTTTCTTCGATCTCCTGTTGAGTTTGTAGGTGTTCAGAATGGTTTGATCCCTATCCAGCTGAATTCCTGAGACCAGACGAAATCCAGGTCTCCTACTCCTCTGCCATCTTGCTCCGCCCCCCACTCAACAAAGGGAATAAACAGGCTTGCTAGAGGGGAGGTTGGTGGGGGATGGGGTAACTGGATGATGGGCATTAAGGAGGGTACTTGATGTCATGAGCACTGGGTGTTCTATGCAACTGATGAATCACTAAATTCTACCCTTGAAACTAATAATACACCATATAACTAACTTGAATTTAAATAAAAACAGAAAAATATGGGTAAAAATGATTACAGGACATCGTCTAGATAATGGGTTAAGGAGGTGGATAAGTAATAATAATCAACAATTGGGTACTGGTTTTCCATTCCTGCTATAACAAACTACCAAAGAATAGCAGCTTAAAACAACACAAATATATTCTGTTTCTGTAGGTCAGAAATGCAGGCACAACTGGGCTCTGTTTCTTCTCTGCTTAGCATTCCCCAAGTCCACAATTTAGGTGTTGGCATGGCTTCACTCCTTTATGGAGGCTTTGAAGATGAATCTGCTTCCAAGCTCATTCAGAGTGCTGGTAGAATCAGTTCTGTGCAGTTGTAGGAGTGAGGTCCCCATGCTGGCTGCTGGCCAGGGGTTCAGCACTTCTAGAGTCTACCTGTATTCTTTGCCTTGTGACTCACTTCCTCTATCTTCAAAGCTGGCAGTGGTAGACCCAGTACTTCTCATACTTTGAATCTCTTTGATCCTCTCTTCCTCATCTCTCCTCCCTTCTTCCATGGCATCTCTCTCATTTCTTTTCTGCTTTTAAGGGCCCAAGGATTACATTGGGCCCACGTGAATAATCAAGATAATGTCCCTATCTTAAAGTCAGCTGATTAGTAAGCTTAATTACATCTGCAAGAGCTCTTCACAGTAGTCCCTCAATTAGTGTTTAATTGAATAACCAGGGAATGGAAATATTGTGGAAGGGGCACCTTCAGAATTCTGTTTACCACAAAGTGCCTCACAAAAATAATGGTTTTTACTGTTTATACAGTACTTTACTGTGATGCTTATTTACATTCATTAATTTGGTTGAGTCCCACAATAATCCCATTGGGAGGTGGTGGTTCCATTTTTCAAGTAAGGAATCTATACATAGAAGACGTTCAGTGGTTTGTCTTTCTGCTACATTCTCACTATCTGCTGATACTTCCTTCCCCTTTTTTCTTTGTTTATCAGTCTTGGTGCCAGGGTTGCTTGGGGCAGAGTTTGACCTTTAGCTTTGATTTATGGCAATCCTTACACTATGACTCAGCCTCATCTTCTTTCAGTTTTTGACCACTTGGCATCAATTCTCAGTAGGACCCAGCTTGAAACTCTTTTTCTTTTCTTTTTCTTTTTTTTGGCCTACATAGCTGGTGTCCCAGACTTCTCAGGATATCACTATGTATCTTGCTCCTGTAGTCTATTTCATTCCCTAGCCTATTCCTCTGAAAAGACTATGTGATGGAATGGAAAGAATATGAGCCTCATGGTTAGGGAGACTTCCTCATCATCTGAATGTATGATGTTGGGAAATATATATAACCTCTTTGAGTCTAAACTTTCTCAATCATAAAAATGTGAATAATTATACCTGCCTCTCAGAGTTGCTTAAGGATTAAGTAAGTAATATACAGATGCACCTGGCACAGTGTCCGACATATGTTAGCTGCTTGAAAAAATTATAGCTGCTTTTATCATAATTAACAATTTATATCCCTACTTTCTCTTTACATTATGAGTGCTTGGAGAGTCAGAACCACATTTTACTCATTTTTGCATCCATATTTCTGAGCACAGAATGGGTTCTTAGTAAATTCTCAAGTTTAATTTAAAATAAACTTAAAATTGGGCAACATGATGCCCCCAGCTTTGTTTTTCTTTTTCAACATCTCCTTGGCTATTCAGGGTCTTTTCTGATTCCATACAAATTTTAGGATTGTTTGTTCCAGCACTTTGAAAAATATCATTGGAATTTTGATCGGGATGGCATTGAAGGTATAGATTGCTCTGGGTAGCATAGACATTTTAACACTGTTTATTCTTCCAATCCATGAGCATGGAATGTTTTCCCATCTTTTTGTGTCTTCTTCAATCTCTTTCATGAGTCTTCTGTAGTTCCTAGAGTATAGATCCTTTACCTCTTTGGTAAGGTTTATTCTGACGTATCTTACGGTTTTTGGTGCTATTGTAAATGGAATGGTTTCTCTAATTTCTCTTTCTACAGTTGCATTGTTAGTGTATAAGAAAGCAACTGATTTCTGTGCTTTGATTTTATATCCTGCCACATTACTAAATTGCTGTATGAGTTCTAGTAATTTGGGGGTGGAGTCTTTTGGGTTTTCCACATAAAGTATCATGTTGTCTGTGAAAAGAGAGTTTGACTTCTTCTTTGCCAATTTGAATACCTTTTATTTCTTTTTGTTGTCTGGTTGCTTTTGCTAGGACTTCTAGTACTATGTTGAACAATAGTAGTGAGAGGGGGCATCCTTGATGTGTTCCTGATCTTAAGGGAAAGGCTCTCAGCTTTTTCCCATTGAGGATGATATTCGCTGTGGGTTTTTCATAGATGGATTTTATGAACTTGAGGAATGTTCCCTCTATCCCTATACTCTGAAGAGTTTTAATCAGGAAAGGATACTGTATTTTGTCAAATGCTTTTTCTGCATCAATTGAGAGGATGATATGGTTCTTCTCTCTCCTCTTATTAATGTGTTCTATCACACTGATTGATTTGCAAATGTTGAACCACCCTTTCATTCCGGGGATAAATCCCACTTGGTCGTGGTAGATGATCCTTTTAATGTATTGTTGGATCCTATTAGCTAGGATTTTGTTGAGGATTTTGGAATCCATATTCATCAGGGATATCAGTCTGAAATTCTCCTTTTTGATGGGGTCTTTGCCTGGTTTGGGGATGAAGGTAATGCTGGCCTCATAGAATGAGTCTGGAAGCTTTCCTTCTGTTTCTATTTTTTGAAACAGCTTCAGGAGAATATGTATTATTTCTTCTTTGAATGTTTGGTAGAATTCCTCAGGGAATCCATCAGGTCCTGAACTCATGTTTTTTGTGAGGTTTTTGATCACTGCTTCAATCTTGTTACTGGTTTCAAGCTATATTACAATGCAATGATCACCAAGACAACATGGTACTGGCACAAAAACAGACATATAGACCAATGGAACAGAATAGAGAGCCCAAATATGGGCCCTCAACTCTATGGTCAAATAATCTTCAACAAAGCAGGAAAAAATATGCAATGGAAAAAAGTCTCTAAATAAATGGTGCTGGGAAAATTGGACAGCCACATGCAGAAGAATGAAACTTGACCATTCTCTAACACCACTCACAAAGATAAACTCAAAATGGATAAAAGACCTCAATGTGAGACAGGAATCCATCAAAATCCTAGAGGAGAACATAGGCAATAACCTCTCTGACATTGGCCACAGCAACTTCTTTCAAGATACATCTCCAAAAGCTAGTGAAACAAAAGCAAAAATGAACTTTTGGGACTTCATCAAGATAAAAAGCTTCTGCACAGCAAAGGAAACGGTCAACAAAAGAAAGAGGCAATCCACAGAATGGGATGAGATATTTGCAAATGACCTACAGATAAAGGGCTGGTATCCAAAATCTATAAAGACCTCAAACTCAACACCCAAAAAACAAATAATCAAGTCAAAAATGGGCAGAAGACATGAACAGACACTTCTCTGAAGACATACACATGGCTAACAGACACATGAAAAAATGTTCATCATCATTAGCCATCAGGGAAATTCAAATCAAAACCACGTGGAGATACCATCTTACACCAGTTTGAATGGCCAAAATGTACAGGGAAAGAAACAACAAATGCTGGAGAGGTTGTGGAGAAAGGGCAACTGTTGGTGGGAATGCAAGTTGGTAGAGCCTCTTTGGAATACAGTGTGGAGGTTCCTCAAAAAATTAAAAGTAGAGCTACCCTATGACCCAGCAATTGCACTCCTGGGTATTTACCCCAAAGACACAGATGTAGTGAAAAGAAGGGCCATATGCACCCCAGTGTTCATAGCAGCAATGTCCGCAATAGCCAAACTGTGGAAAGAGCCGAGATGCCCTTCAACAGATGAATGGATAAAGAAGATGTGGTCCATATATACAATGGAATATTACTCAGCCATCAGAAAGGATGAATACCCAACTTTTACATCAACATGGATGGGACTGGAAGAGATTATGCTAAGTGAAATAAGTCAAGTAGAGAAAGTAAATTATCATATGGTTTCACTTATTTGTGGAACATAAGGAATAGCATGGAGGATATTAGGAGAAGGAAGGGAAAAATGAAGGGGTGTGGAATCAGAGGGAGAGATGAACCATGAGAGACTATGGACTCTGAGAAACAAACAGGGTTTTAGAGGGGAGGGGGGTGGAGGATGGGTTAGCCCAGTGATGGGTATTAAGGAGGGCACTTACTGCATGGAGCACTGGGTGTTATACGAAACCAGTGAGTCGTGGATCACCACATCAAAAACTAATTATGTATTGTATGGTGACTAACATAACATAATAAAATAAAATTAAAAAAAATAAACTTAAGACTGGAATTCCTCTTAACTATTCCTACATTATTTTATGGGGAAAATGCTTGGTGTAAGATGAATGTGACTAATTGCTACTGCTCCTTAGCTATTAATTGAAAAACATAACTAGAAATACATTATTTTTTCTTCTGCTCATTTACTTTGTTTTCACTTGTCCAGGTTCATTCTCAATGACTCTGAGTTGTTCCCAGGTGTATGGTTGTATTAATTTTTTTCTCACACATATTATTGGCAGGGGGCTGCTTTTTTTTTTTTTTTTTTGCATTATAATGTCTATAGTCTTTTTCATGTTTCTCAGATTTAGATCTCTGTGTAGCATATTTGTGCCACAGGTAACTCCTGCGTGTCTTCCTTTAACCTTTTAAGACCTCCCCAGCAAGTTTTCTTCTTAGTGCTTCTGTGCTGCCATGGGTTGATTTGGGGAGCTTCTTTAAACGGAGCTTGGAACACACCCAGATGCTACAGAGTCTTGAATGATCTGTTTCTTCAGGTTTTTTTTTTTTTTTCCAAGACAGTATTGGAAAGAGAAACCATTTGTTTGCACATAGTGTCTTCTACCAGGCATTTCCTAGGTTACGGCAGGGATGGACTGTTAATATAGAGGCTGAAATACCAAACCCAAACTTAATGCCCTAGTTCAGGGTGTTGTCAACTCTTACTGGGATTATGGCAATGGCTTTCCACCTGGACTACCTATAGTCATTCTTGTCCCTTTCTAAGTCATTTTCCATGCAGAATTTAGAGTAATATTTTTGAAATGCAAATCTCATTTTGCATCCCCTTGACCTGGAACACCTTTTAAACTCTAAGTAGTTCATTTGTTACTGTTCTTAGTGAGTTTATTGGGATTTTACTAGTTAGGACAAATCTAGCACTTTAAATCTCTTTAATGTATATCTGCCATTCCTCCCAATTGAAAATTATCTGTTCATTTAATGATTGATTCTCACTGATCATTGGAGTAGATCATAATAACATGAAACTTTGTACTTATTCCAGAGAAGTGAATTAGGTATGTACTTAGACTGTAAAGAGCCAGAGAGACCTGGTTTTCAGTCACAGTTCTATTAACTCTCAAAGCCTGTGCCTTTGACAATCTGCCTCTCTTAACTTTAGTTTCCATATCCATAAAATAGGAGTACTAGAACCAGTCTCTCTCCTATGAGTATTAAATAGATTGATAAGCAGAATACTTATCATGATCTCCAGAGTAGAGTTAGCTCACCATGGAATGTAATAAACTTGCTGTTATGGGAGGAGTTCCAGGGAAAGTCTTGTAACCAAATGTTTTTTCCTCATTAACTGTCTTTTGCCTGAAATTCCAACTTTTCTAATTATTCTATTGTGCTGAAATATGAAAGGATCTGGTTAATTTAAGTGTTTTATGAAGAGCAATGTGGTGCAACTGCAGGAACATGGTCTCTGGCTCACATAGGCATGAGATTTTATTCCTGCACTGCAGCTTACTGCCTGCATAGGTATGTTAGTTTACCTTTCTGAAGTAGTAGGTTATATAGAAATATAGAACTGTAACTAAAAATAAGTGAGAACATTAGCAAGTGTGCTATTCAGCCAACAAACATTTATTAAATGCCCACTATTTGTTAGAGTCTAAGGATGGAGAGATAAAAAGCAAATCTTTGTCCTCAAGGAGCTCACAGTTTAAGCTCTCTGAGCTGAGATGTCATTGGAGCTGCCAAATGCTAGAAATGGATCAGTTAACTTAGGTACATCCCCACTGGGGGGTGCACAGCTGATACTAACATTTGTGTGGATTAGCTGTGAAGGCTCTTGTTTGGGACTAGCTGTGGATCCTGAAAAGTAACAAGGACTAGCAGCATCCCTGTGGAATGTTGTTATAGTCAGAAAAGGGACTGTGAACAAAACAGTGATTCTTGTTACCTGTGGTAACTACTGAAGACCATTCAAGGTCCTCAGAAGATTCATTAACCATTATGCTGATGATACAAGAAGAGCAAGATCATTTCCTGAAAGAGATCAAAGCCCTGAGTCTAGGGCAGACCAGAAAATAGTCACAGAGCAATGTGAAGTATTTTATAATTGAGAATGTTATAAGATGCTTTGGGAACAGACAGACTGGCCCCCAGATCCTAGCTTGGGATGAAATGGGAAGATCTCATAAGATGGTGATGTGTGGACTGAGTCTTAAAGGTGCTCAATAGATATATTCAGATAACTGGCCAGCCCCCAGTTTGTTTCTGATTATGACCTGATTTACTGAGATCACACCCAGGATGTTCATGGATGGGGTTATCTTTTTAAAAAGTTTTTATTTAAATTCCACTTAACATACAGTATAATATTAGTTTCAGGTGTAGAATTTAGTGATTCAACACTTATATACGATATCTGTTGCTCATCACAACATAAGCTATCTTGTCAGTATAGGATCCAGTAACTTTGGGTGACTGGAGTGTGAAAAGTGATTTTTGTTAGTGTTTATTAAATTTATACTTTTGCATAAATTTAAATGTAGCATTGATAAGTCAAGACTTCCTCACTTTTTAATTTCAGGTCTTTCTGCTTTGGGCATCTTGAGGATTTTTTCCATTCTACCCAGGTCTCTTTGCCGCTATGATGACTCAAATGATACCTGTCCCTAATTTAACCAAAGAGCTTAATGCCCCTCAAGCTCCTGCTCCCCCAACCTCTTAAGAAAATGGGAGGTTTGGACACCATCTCCTTCACAGTCCAACTTGCTCTATTTACCTTCATCATCTCAAGCACACAGGAGTTCAAGCACACACGTGTAAGTTTTCTTAGTAAAGAATTAAGCATACCTCAAAATGCATCACAGTGAAGGGAGAATAAAGCCTGAAATTCCAGATAATAAAGTCATTCCTTCTATTGGATATGAGCCTTGGTGAGCATGTTCCCACTGGATACCCTTGAACTAACACTAGTCTCAGGGGATCTTTTTCTTATGAAGCCACTTCTCAAGTTTTTCAGGCTTGTAACCCTATCCTCCTTACTCAGAAAACTCTGCTTATCCCCTACAGAGGATAAGGTGTAATAGAGAGAATCTTGCAAATTTGTATTTTCGTGTAGCTTACAAATTTCACAATATCACAGACTATAGCTGGATGCATATTATTGCTTGTGATCCAGAAGAGAGGTGAGATCTGGTCTCCTGAATAAGGGTAATATAGGTCCCCCTTAGTCTTTCAAACATTGAAAACCTTGACCTAATTCTCTTTACCATATCATCTTGAAGTAAGCTGACCCTTATAATAAAAACCTTATTTTTTCCCCAGAGATTATATAGTACAGTCCCATACTGAAGAAAAGCTGTTTCTCCTGTCAGCAGTATTTTGTCCTTGATCTTATGAAACATAGACTCTCTAGTTACTGGACTGAGAATCTCTTGGCCCTTCCTGCCCTTCCTTACTTGTAGCTAACAGACGTTCTCTTAGGTATCTTAAGTGAGGGGGAGGATGGTGCCACCTTGGATTTGCTGGATCTGATTAAATTTTTTATTCTGTCTCTTTCTGATAGAAGCTGTGGATGTGAGGTTGGGGGAGTCTGCCCAGTTTATCTTTCCACACAAAAAATATTGAACTCAATCCTGGATTGGTTTCTCTTTGTATGACAACAATCCAGACTAGGTCAGATGACCTTACTTTAGGATATAGTAGCCTTCTTTCTCTAATTACCAGTGAACTTGTCTGTTTCACTTCTTATTCGACTATGAATTCCTTGCAGACAGGGGCTTATGTTTTTCATGTTTGAAATCACAACATCCAGCACCTTAACTAGCCACTTGGTTGGTATTCAAAAAGGCATTTGCTGAATTGAACAAAGCCAAAGCAAAATAGATGGCATAATTCAAAATAATCTTTTAAAAACTTTCTAATAGGGCGCCATGAGAGACTTTTATTTTTTTAAAGATTTTATTTATTTATTTGAAAGAGAGGAAGTGAGTGAGAGAGCATGAGCAGGGGGACGAGAGAGACTCTTAATTATAGGAAACAAACAGGGTTGCTGGAGGGGAGGTGGGTGGGGGGATGGGGTAATAGGGTGATGGGCATTAAGGAGGGCACATGATGTGATGAGCACTGGGTGTTATATGCAACTGATAAATATTGAACACTACATCTGAAACTAATGATGTTGACTAATTGAATTTAAAATAAAAAATCAAAACTTTCTAATACAGCTATCTCAATAGTGTGTAACTATTTTGAAAAATATATATCAAATTCCCATTCCTTCCTAAAAGTGGTCTGTCCTGGTTGGCAGACACACCAATAGGACCAAGGAGTGAGCTGTTTAAAGATTTTATTTATTTATTTGACAGAGAGAGACACAGTGAGAGAGGAAACACAAGCAGGGGGAATGGGAGAAGGAGAAGCAGGCTTCCCGCAGAGCAGGGAGCCTGATGCAGGGCTCAATCCCAGGACCCTGGGATCATGACCGGAGCCGAAGGCAGACGCTTAATGACTGAGCCACCCAGGTGCCCTGGAGTGAGCTGTTTTAATCTCTGTCTGGAATCTTCTAGATGTCAATTTCTGTGACATCCTCATGTGTGTGGTTCTACTCTGTTTCCCTTCCTGAACCTACAGAGGCAGCTGCAACTGGAAGGGTTGTTAACCTTCTGTCAGCGGGATCCTTTTGCAGAGATAAGCTTCTTAAGGACTAATTTTCTTCAGTTAAGCTGCCTGACTCTCGCTGCATTGATCAAGCAATTAATTCACTGATAGTTCAAGACATACCTAAAAGTGCAAAGTAGCTTTTTATTTTAAACATATTGATTTTTGTTCCCCTTTCCCCCCCACTGCTGACCTTCAATATATGGATAAACATTTGTTTTTATGCTTGGTATGTGTGTATCCTTTGGTACTTCTTTTAACACTCGCTTCTGGATTCAGGAAGAAAGTGATATATTTTTGGTAATAGAAATTCAGCTGTACTTTTCAGCATATGTTTGTGGTATGCCTGTATCAAATTAGATTTTGCTCTTAGTATTTGACTTATTCTCTCTTCTTCAGATGATGTGAATTCATATTTCCTCTTAGAGGTTTGCTAAAAGCAAACAACCCTAATCTGTCACCTGATCAAGAGGAGATGGATTACTGTTAAGCAATAGGATGTTGGTGACAAGGGTATATGTGTCAGCAAAGCTGGCTCATGTTGGTCTTGGAAAGCCATCATGATCTCACAGTCACTGCTTCCTCCTTTTTTCTGAGGTACAGTTATTGGTGGTCCACAGTCCATCCCTAGCAGTGCAGTGCAGCAAAGAAAGGGAACTCAGAGGTGGGTGCTCTGATAGGAAGGTGACATGTGAACAGACCATCCCTAATATTTGCAAGGTTCAGGGAAGGGGTATAAATGGAGCCCCATATACCATATGTCTAAATATGTAAAAGTTAAGAATCAAGCTATGACCACAACCTGGTCTGTGTTTCCACTCAGGCCCTATAGCCTGTGGCCTATGTAATGTTCATGAGATGAACATTCTGCCCTGGGCCAATCCTGTCCCTTGTAAGCCTCAGAACTCTGGAGAAGGCAGAATGGAATCTGGGCCAGAGATCAAGATTCCTGGGCAGTGATGGGTTAGACTGGACCCAGGATGGAGACTGATCTTAGGGACTGAGGGGGGCAGTTTCTCCTCAACAAATAATTTTTCTAGCTGAGGAATAATAGGCCGTTAGAAGCCCTTCCCCAAACTACACCATCTGAGTGGAAAGGATGGAGGAAAGCAGTGATCAGGGGTGTCTGGCCAGCCTAGGTGTGCACTTCGGGTGAATTTGGGGTGGCCAAATTTAAACAAAAGCAGCTGATCTTTATTTGGTTTCCCAGACAAGAGGTGGCAGTTTTCTCTTCCTTCTGTATACACTCTCAATCCCACATCTGGTCTTGGTTGTGGGTAGGGAGAAGGGATTTGGTTTGTATGACCCTCTTTTATAATTTCTGTTAGTACAATAGATTACTAAAATTGAAAGAAAAATCTTTCTTATGGAATTAAAAGGAAAAAGACTTTATGATTTGGTATTTTTTATACATGGGGCCTTTAACCCTTGGGCCCAGAGCAAGGGCTCCTCTTGCCTCTGGATCTAAATGTAAGTCTCTATATCCTGACCTGGCCTCTTCGGTGGCTTCAGTTTAGAATGTCTAAATACTGGAAGGCTGCCCCCTAAAAGCCTCAGTCCCTTACTTGTTAGTCAGTCCAAGCAAGTGATACAAATGTCCCTTTAATTGTAAGTAGTTACTGGTGGAGTGGTGAAGTCAGCTACTGCCTGGACTTCAGGCAGCATGGAGAAGGAAGAATTGGTTGTTGCCATAACTCCTTCAGCAGGGAGTTAAGGATAGCAGGTTTAAGAAAACAGTTTAGCCATATTCTTGGATCTTGCTGAGACATCTCTTCAAATATCTCTTTAAGTTGAAGAACAGAGCAATTTCCCTAATTCTACTTGGAACCTCTTTCTTTCTTTTTTTTTTTTTAAATTTTATTTTATTATGTTATGTTAATCACTATACATTACATCATTAGTTTTTGATGTAGTGTTCCATGATTCATTGTGTATAACACCCAGTGCTCCATTCAATATGTGTCCTCTTTAATACCCATCACCAGGCTAACCCATTCCCCCACCCCCCTCTCCTCTAGAACCCTCAGTTTGTTTCTCATAGTCCATAGTCTCTCATGGTTCATCTCCCCCTCCGATATACCCCCTTCATTTTCCCCTTCCTACTATCTTCTTTTTTTTTTTTTAACATATAATCTATTATTTGTTTCAGAGGTACAGATCTGTGATTCAACAGTCTTACACAATTCGCAGTGCTCACCATAGCACATACCGTCCCCAATGTCTATCACCCAGCCACCCCTTCCCTCCCACCCCCCACCACTCCAGCAACCCTCAGTTTGTTTCCTGAGATTAAAAATTCCTCATATCAGTGAGATCATATGATACATGTCTTTGTCTGATTGACTTATTTCGCTTAGCATAATACCCTCTAGTTCCATCCACGTTGTTGCTAATGGCAAGATTTCATTTTTGTTTTTGTTTTTGATGGTTGCATAATATTCCATTGTATATATACACCATCTTCTTTATCCATTCATCTGTTGATGGACATCTTGGCTCTTTCCATAGTTTGGCTATTGTGGACATTGCTGCTATAAACATTGGGGTGCATGTGCCCCTTTGGATCACTACATTTGGAACCTCTTTCTTACATTTACAACTCAGATTGAGAAGTTACTATTTGCCAGAGACTATACTAAGCACATTAAATGCATTTAATTTTCACAGCAACATATGAAGTGGGTAGTATTTGAAACTCAAGCACAAAGAGCTTAATTTATAAAAGGTCAACTAGCTAGTAAGTGGAAGAGCTGTGATTCAAATACAGGTTTGTCTCACTCCCAAGTTCTCACTACTAATTTTTATGCACTATTGCCTTTTATAAGACGTTCTTGTATTTTAACTACCAATGGGGTCAGGAACTTTGATCATCGTTTTATTTCAGGCACTTGGTTAATACATATTTATAAAAATTATTCTTATTGTTACAATAATAAATTATGTTGTATTAAGTACATATCCCAGAAATTCTATTTGGTCTATATATGCTTATTTAGGTTCATAAGCATGAGTCAAAGTTCAGGACAGGAGCTGGAAAATTTTCATGTAAAGGGCTGGTAGTAAATATTTTAGTCTTTGTGGATTATATGTATGGTAAAAAGAATAGTGGCCCTCCAAAGATGTCTACCTCTAATCCCAGGAACCTGGAAATATGTTGTGTTACATGGCAAAGTGAAATTAAGGTTGCAGATGGAATTAAAATTGCCATTCAGATGAGTTTATGGTAGGGAGGTTATCCTAGATTGTCTGGGTGGGCCCAGTGTAATCACAGGGGTCCTTAAAGTGGAAGAGAGAGGCAGAAGAGAAGATCAGAGATACTATGTGAGATGTGAGAAGGCCTCAGTCTTCTGCCTTTGAGGATGGAGCAAGGGGGCCATGAGCCAATGAGTGCAGGCAGTCTCTAGAAATTGGAGAAAACAAGGAAGATGAGTGTCCCCTAAAGCCTCCAAAAAGGAATGCAGCCTTATCAATACCTTGATTTCAGTCCAGTCAGACCTGTGTTGGGCTTCTGAACTGTGGGATTCTAAGATAATATATGTGTTGTTTTATGCCACTAAGTTTGTGCTGATTTTGTTACAGCAGCAACAGACAACTAATACATATGGTTTGTTTCACAGCTGCTCAAATCTGTTACTGTGGTATGAAACCAGCCACAGATGTAAACAAAAGGGTGGGGCTATGTCCAAATGAAGCTTTAGAGTGGTTAATCAGATTTGGGCTGTGTAATATAGTTTGCTATTCCTTGGTTTATGATCTTGAACAAAACAGTGTATTTTTTTGGACAAAGATAAGGATGTCTATGATAACAGAATAAAGATCTGGGCAAATATCAATGGGAATTGTAGGTAGATTAGAGAGGAAGGAGGGAAGAAAACTAGTATTTATTGAGCATCTACTATGTCATGGTATGTTAGAGGTACTATAGATTTTTCATGTGTTTTCTTATTTAAAACTTGAGATAACATGGTAGGGTTTTTATTATTGCCTCATTCCACACTAAGGGATGTCATCTTTGTTCTCCATTTGCTCTGAGTCCCCATCACAATAAGACATGCTGACAAAGCAAACTAGGCTGAATTGGAGAGGCTCAATATTTCCATTTTGTTTTGGACACAAATTTAATTATAACATTCAGCATTTGGCTTCTCCAAGTTTTGCTAAAGTTAGCAATCTTACTTATAGCCCTGACCACTCTTCAAAGGAAAGATAAAATGGTTGGTGGAAAGAACAGCAGCAGGTAATAGCTAATTTGATTTGGGTTTGAATGTTTTATTGAAGTTAATGGGGTTATTACTTCAAACAAATGACACAGTAGGTAAATTCTCAATTTGGAGCAAAGAATTTGAGCTCATACTCAGCAATGAATATTTCTCCACATTTCACTGCTTCTCTGATGTAAAGAATTATTAATGCATCAATCTTAAGAACATACTGCTATGGCTAGCAAGACTCAAATCTGATATGCTTTTTCTTGGATTTTGCAAAATCCATCTAATTCTATGACAGGTAGAATTAATAAAATTAGAACCAAAGATCCACTATTATTTCCTGAAAATAAAAGTACTAAATATTTATCAGGCTCAAAAACTAACAAGATGGATTGAGTAAATATCATACATATAACCATTCACATATAGGAATGGAGTTCCCAAGAGGTGTTTTACAAAATGCTACTTTTGGGGTATGTAAGTGCCAGGAAATTCTACTTGAAAAAAGGATTTCTACTATCAAATACCTTAATAAAGAGTTAAACAAAGTTAAATAGATATCTTGATTTAGGACATCTCAGAGGCTAAAGAGTCTCCAGGAGGAAAAAAAAGGTGTGCACTTTTTCTAAAATTTGTTTGACTAAAGGTCATTTACTTCATAGAGCCTCTTAGGGGCCGAGTATTTCACAAATCACCTTTTGGGAAATGCAGAGGAAATGGCATGAGCAAATGCACAGAGGCATGAAATAGCCTGGTGGGCCTGGGGACCAATCAAGAGTTCACCAGAGTTGTGCTGTGTGGAGGGAGATAGAGGAGGGGCCCCATAACAGAGAGCACTGTAAATAGGTTGGATTTTATCCTAAACAATGTGAACAATTGAAATATTTTTAAAAGGGTGGGCAAATGATCAGATTTAATGCTTTAGAAAGATTACTCTGGCTTTGATGTGGAGATTATATTTGAGGGGCTGAGGCCTGGAGAAAGTCAGGTTGACTAGATAGGCCACCACTGCCTTAGTCCACAGGAGAGATGATGGAGAACGAAACCAACATAGATAGCAATGACATATTCTCATTGACTGAGCTGAGAGGAAGGAAAGATATGAAGTGGGTAGATTCTACAAGACTTGGTGACTGGAAGGTAAGGAGAGAGCAGAATCTGAGTTGACGTCTAGCTTCCTGGTTTAGGTGACTGGGGAGTGGAGTGTCATTCACCATCATAAGGACAGTGGGAGGTGGAGCTCACGTTTGGAAGGAGAGACAGTGAGTTCAGTTTATGATAACACTGCCTTTATAGCTCCCATGCATCTCCATACAGAGCTAGTTGGGAAGAAATTGGCATCTTGTTTACTCTTCTATTTCCCATTGGACTTCATGCTTCAACCTTCTGGTCTTTGTACTATTCTCTTCAATTCTTTAGTATTGTATGAATGATCTTAAAAAGAAAGGCTCTCTTACTGAGGGGTTGACATAGCCAGACACCCTGTTAAAACACTTAACTGAAATATGATGACTTTTATTTATTTTATTTTATTTTTTAATTTATTTTATTTTATTATTTTATTTATTTTATTTAAATTCAGTTAGCCAAAATATAATACATCATTAGTTTCAGATGCAGTGTTCAATGATTTTTATTTAGTCTTCTGAACATCTGTATGTAGTGTATATATATATATTTTTTTTTAGATTTTATTTTATTTATTTGACAGAGAGAGACACAGCGAGAGAGGGAACACAAGCAGGGGGAGTGGGAGAGGGAGAAGCAGGCTTCCCGCCGAGCAGGGAGTCCAATGTGGGGCTCGATCCCAGGACCCTGAGATCATGACCTGAGCCGAAGGCAGACGCTTAATGACTGAGCCACCCAGGCGCCCCTGTAGTGTATATTTTTATACCCATTTATGAGTGAAAAATTGAGACAAAAAGAGCTAAAGTAACCTCATATTCACATAATTATAAAGAGGCAGAGTTGGGGTGCCAACTAGACTTTTTTTCAGACTTTATTTTTTAGAGTAGTTTTAGGTTCACACCAAAATTGAGTGGAAGGTACTCCTGTCTCCAAACATCTGTCACCTCCTCCATTATAATTTTCTCCACCAGTGGGGTACATTTGTTATATTTAATGAACTTCAGTGATATGTGGTTGTCACCCCAAATACATAGTTTATAGTAGGGTTCATTCTTGGATTATAGTAAGGTGTTATACATTCTATAGATTTGGATAAATTTATGATGACATATATTTACTATTATAGTACCAGATAGAGTAGTTTCACTGCCCTAAACATCTTCTGTGCTCTGCCTACTCATCACTCTCTTTTTCCCCTCACCTCCTGCCAACTAGACTTTTAACCACTAATATGTACTGAATGGGTGTGCATATCAGGTCCCTCCATGTTAAATTCTTTGCCAGGGATCAAGCTTTCTCTGGTCCTATTTCATAGAATGAGTGGCACCAGGCTTTGCATGCTGGAAGACGTTGGATTGTATCTTCCTCGAGCCCTTGTCTCATTCTTACTTGCATTATTGCTGGTAGAGGGCTTCTTATTCTTCTTTCAATGCTGTTATCTGCTCAGGGACAGAGACTCTCTCTGAATCTTATCTTTGTTCCCAGAGCCCAGCACAATGTCTAGTATGGAGTAACTGAACTATATGTACCAAGATTTTCACAGACCAAGATTTTTACTTAACTCTTGCCTCTAGGTTTATTCTAGGTTGGATAGACTCCCTGCCCAAGTGGGTGCTTCCCCTAAGCTCAAGATACTGGGACTACTGTATGTCTATTAGGTGTGATGAGAGAAGTGGTTCTGGAAAAATAAGCAGAAAGATTCAGGGAGAATTCTAAGAAGTATAGAGAGGTCTCAGCATGGTCCTTTCCTTGTCTGTCCCATTTCTTCTTTTGTATTGATCTTTCTTTCTTTCTTTTTTTCTGTTTAGATAAAGGGGAGCATCAGGAATTGCCTTTACCTGAATTTGGCCTCCTCTTTTTCCCTTATGTGGGTAGAGTGTAGTTGAAAGGGCAGTTGATGTAGAATCAGAGATTATATTTAAAGCTTTGTGAACCCACCTACCAGCTGTGGGTTATCAGACAATTACTTAAACTGCATGAATTTCTCTTATTTGTTAAATGGGTATGACACATATTCCAGCCTACTTCACAGAGTTACCATAAAAACCAAATACTCTAAAGGGTGTGAAAACACTTTGTGGATTTGAAAGCACTTTGCTTATCTAGAAGGTTGTGGGAAAGTTCCTTGGGAAAAGATTGCAAAGTGTCATAGCTCTGGTGAGTGAGAAGAGTAATAGAATTCTCTGGAAAGCCAGACATGAGATTACCGTATATATCAAGGAGCCTTTGTAGAAATTGACTAATTCTGAGGGCAGCTTTTCCAACACAAAATTTTCTGGATGTTTACCTACTGATTTATGGAGGGCAAACCAAATGGTCTTGAATAATCAAGGACTTTGCTACAAACACTTGGGTTTGAATATTAATTTTCAGGCTGTGGGATGAGTGGCAAGACATCTGACCTTCTGTGTCTCAGTCTCTTCACAGGTTAAATGGGGATAATAATGCCTATACTTCTAAGATACTGAGATGATAAATAGGAAAATGTGTTTAAAATGCCTGGCACAAAGTGGTAGCTACTTTTGTCCTTCCTTTTATTGAATTCTTACTTTCATTATTACAACCAAAAGCCTTCACCTTCTCTCTTCTTGGCAGAACTGATTACTACCCCCTTCTGTTGTCTCAAGTACTTGTAATAGCTCTTGGGCATGGTCATCAGGTGGTGTTACAGCCAACAATCTCTATATGTGGTCTCTACCCCACCATAGTTTCCACCAGACAGGCATGAGTTTATATTAGCTTCTACATTATTTAGTTCACTGAATAGTGCCCATTATATGCTTAATGAAGGTACCCATTGTACCCTTTACCCCTTGCTTTATTTTCCTTCACAGATTTTACCACTGTTTAAATTTATACCATCTATTTATTAACTTACCTTTCTCCTTTACTGACAATGTAAGCACCAAGATAACAGGGATTTTTGTCTCTTTTATTCACTGGGTGAACAAAATCCAGAATAATGCTTGGAACATAGTATATAATCAATATTCATTGAATGCATGAATGAATTTTATTTTTTATTTTTTAAAGGTTTTATTTATTTGAGAGAGAGAACAAGCAGAGGGAGCAGCACAGAGGGAGAGGGAGAAATGGACTCCCTGCTGAGCAAGGAGCCTGATGTGGGGCTCCATTCCAGGACTCTGAGATCATGACCTGAGCCAAAGGCAGACACTTAACTGACTGAGCCACCCAGGTGCCCCTGAATGAATTTTATTTATTCCTCATATCAATGCTGTTAGGTAGGTATTATTAGATGTTAGGTGACATGCCTACATCATTTCATCTAACCAGAGGCAGAGTAGAGGTTTTGAAATCAGATCTTTCTGGCTCAAAAGCTTATTCTGAATTCAATATAACAACTGTTTCCTTATTTGTAATTATCATAAATAAAGAAACATGTAAGTAGTGCTAGGGGAGACTTGAAGAGGCATGCAGCAGCTTCCTTTCTATTCTAACCTTCTGACAGACAATGTAATATAGAAAGAAAGGCATAGGACCTTCAGTCAGACAAATTTGGATGAATTCTGTTTCTACTCTTTTTTTTTTTTTAAAGATTTATTTATTTATTTATTTGACAGAGAGAGAGATAGTGAGAGCAGGAACACAAACAGGTGGTGTGGGAGAGGGAGAAGCAGGCTTCCCGCTGAGCAGGGAGCCTGATGCAGGGCTCCATCACAGGACCCTGGGATCATGACCTGAGCTGAAGGCAGACGCTTAACAACTGAGCCACCCAGGTGCCCCTGGTTCTACTCTTTATTAGTTGGTTCACCTGGAGAAATTCCCTCACTTTTCTCCCCCTCAACTTTCCCATTATTAAATAGTTACAATACTTTCCTTTTTGTTGGCAGGATTAGATGAGATAGTATTTGCAACACATACCAAGTAGAAGGAGATTAATAAATGACATTTCTCCTCCTAATGGCACTTCCATCTGTCTTTTTCAGTTTGGCATTTAGTTGGCCTATCAAAGTTTTCATGTGTGTTAGTATTATCTCCATAAGAGCTTCTCAGCTCTTTGAGGATAGAGGCAGTATCTTTAACTACTCATGTATTTCACACAATACCTCTTGGGGCTCGGTGGCCTCCATATACTTTTCTGGTGAGGAAATTCTTTGATTTTTTCTGAATTCCATGAAAATCCCTGGCAGTGGGGATGACTAGGTGATAATAAGGATGTTCCTTCTAATAAATTTTGGGTAGAAGATAGATCAATTATGTTAAGCCTCAAAATCAACCAATAGAACAGTCAACATGTCTATAAACTTCTGAAATAAGATGATACTATCTTACACATATTTTCAGTTGCAATTTTTATTTTCTAATCTTTTACTGCCACCAAATGAATGCCTTTACTAGTATCAGAGTTGATGGAAAATAAAAGTGAAGAATATATTTTTTTGAATGAATGTTATATTTTAAAAATTACAATGGATTTGTGAAGTACTTTAAGGATCAGATTTCTAGATTGCTTATTAATAATCTAAACTTCCTAACTTCTAAAAAACCTACTTAGGGGTGCCTGGGTGGCTCAGTTGGTTAAGTGTCTGACCGGCTCTGGTTGTGATCTTGGGGTCCTGGGATTGAGACCCCACATTAGGCTCTGTGCTCAGAGGAGAGTCTGCTTGTCCCCCTCCTTCTCCCTCTGCCCCTCCCCCTGCTTGTGCTCTCTCTTTCTCTCAAATAAATAAATAAAAAAGCCCCACAAAAACTATTTAGAAAAGAGGCTCAGTGACCTCTGGGAAAAGTCTTGAAAATAAGTTTGAGCAAAGGAGAATATTGTATGAAGTAAGTCCCTTAATGTGTGACTTCTAAAAAAGATGGGAGTGAAATGGGAAATACACATTTGTTATTAACAACTAAGGTTAGAAAGGCATTTGGATTTATAACAAAGGTGGATTGCAATATCACTTTCTACTGGATAGGAAGAAAATGGGCTCTGCCTCATTACATTATGAAATTAGTGTTTGTGCTGAATCCCCATCCAAGTGAACAAAGTGAGCCATTGAAGTCTGAATTACTGGGTTTCTTTCCAGGAAGTTGAAGGCTTTCAGCTTAGAGTCTACTGCTCATTCTCCCTGCTGCTTATCCCAATGGTTCATTTCTTTTCCTTCTTAGAGATTGATTTGAGATCAGGTAAAATGGACCTCCCAATTTTGCTCACATTTTCAAGCTACCAAGTCAAGGTTACTTGTTTAGAAGCAAAGGAGAATTCTACTCCTTTGTCCATCTCCAGCCAACTTTCATGATGAGCAAATAGAATCTTTCCAAAGACAGACATGATAGGTATGGGAACAACTCAGATGCAACTGCAAGTTCCCATTCCTATAAGCTTAGTTGTCAGAACAACAGTTATCATTTTCTATGTAATAAGTCACTCCACAAATTAGTAGCTTACAAATAACTATTTAACTCATCATTCTGTGGGTCAGCAATTTGGTCTGGGTTTGGTTGCATGGGGCCAGATTTTGTTGATTTTGGCTGGATTCTTTCATGCCTATATGGTCAACAGGGTTGGCTGGGGCTCACTGTTCCAAGATGGCTTAGTGGGATAGCTTATATGAGCTACATGTGGTCTCTCATCATCCATCAGACAAGTCTAGACTTGTACAATGTGACTTTGGCAAGAATCCAAGGGAGCAGTACAATGTGACTTTGGCAAGAATACAAGAAGTATCCAAAGCCTTTTGTGGCTCAGGCTCAGAACCTGCATAATGTCAGGATTGCTGTATGCTACTATTACCCAAAGCAAATCACCAGTCCAGACAGATTTAAGGGTGGAGAAGTATGTTCCGCCCTTGAAGGGAGAAGTTGCAAGTAATTGTCGCACTTTTTTGTAACCTAACATATGTAGATGTCCTTTGTGTTTTATTCTAAGGATTTGCTTCCATATATTTGAAGTCCATCAAATCATTCTGTGCTTAAAGGAACATTCCTATTAAGCCTATTCATTTCTGGATCATTCCTGGGTCTTATCTCACATACCTAGATGCCTTGGTCACAAACCCAGATCCTTCTTCATGTCTCTTACACAGTGTACAGAGAACTTATGCAAACCAGACAGCAGAAATAGTCATAATAAACCTAAATAGAGAGATAAAGGTAGAATAATATACCTAGATTCTGAAGCATCTGTCCTTCATTATCTTTTCCATTCTCAGAACAGTCCTATGAGATAGGCAGGGTAGGTATTACTGCCCTCTTTTTCTGGATGCAGAAATTAGGGTCAGAGAATTTAAATGATTTCTTTGAGGCTTCACAACTATAAGTGTAGGGCTGGGATTTCAACCTTCATTATTTGGATTTTGGTCCTTCTCTCGATTTACTGTGCATGTTGCTTCTAGCTGGCTGGCTTGCTACAGGCTGATGTTAAGATCAGATTGACTTCCTTTACTGGTCATAAACAAGCTAATATAATATTTCTCAAACTGGAATTTTGGGCACTAGGTGATGAGGTCTGGTGGTGTCCTGGGCCATGAAGCCTAAATGAGGGACATAGTCAACTATCAGAAAAATATAAGGGCTGGCCCAGCTCTCTGAGTTTCTTCTTTCATCCTTTCTTGAGTTTAATTTTCCTTTTCCCTCCTAAACTATGAAGTTTTCAAGATAGGTAGTGAGGGTGAGATGGTGCAGAGTAGGATGATGTCTTAATTTGAAAATAGAGGGCACAGCTTTTCAGTCTCATATTGGCAGAAGTCTAAAGATGTCACCGGTGATCTCTAAACTCTTGCTGTGATGCTCAGAGCTCTGATAATCCAAGATACAGCAGTGGGATGGTGGAGGGAATATGAGCTCTTAAGTCAGATATGTTTGGGCTCAAATTCCTGTTATTCTATTTACTATGCAGTCTTCTTATTTGTAAAATGAGGCTAATTCTACCAACAAGATGAGTTTATTAAACAAATTAAATGAGATAATGTATTTAAAGTGCTTCATACAGAGTAAGTGCTAAATAATCTTTTGTTCCTCATTTGAAGAATGCACTTATGTATGATAGAAACTTCTCTCTATAATTCTCCAATTCCAGTTCAAGCTGCACACAAACTAGATAAAAAACATGACTTTTCTCTTTTTCTTCACTTAAATGATTTTCTATGTTAACTTGAAGACTTAGTAATCCAATTTGACCTAATACATTCAATTAACACCTACTACATTAGACACTATGTTAGGCTCTAGGAGAGGCATTGGGGTAGAAACATAACAATGACTAAAATAAATCTTTGTTCTGGAGCTTCTTTCAGTCAGGCAGATGTTTGTTGTGGGGGAGATGTGAAATACAGGGCTGTATGATAAGATAGACTATGATACAAATGGAAAGAGGGGGCCCAACAAAGTGCTATGAAAATAAAACAAGAATAGATGTTAATATCACAATAGTGTAAAGCCTCTCAGAGGAGATTTCATTTGAGCTGGATGAGTTAGTTGACTTTAATAGGTGGGATGTGATATTGACAGAAAAGATCAAAAGAGAAAAGGCTAGTGTTTTTGTATTTTTTGGGTAAATAACGAGTAGTATGATTACTAGATCATAGGTAGCTCTATTTTTAACTCTTTGAGGAAACTTCATGCTGTTTTCCATAGTGGCTGTACCAGTTTGCATTCCCACCAACAGTGCAGGAGTGTTCCTTTCTCCCCACATCCTCACCAACACTTGTTTCTTGTGTTGTTGATTTTAGCCATTCTGGTAGGTGTGAGGTGATATCTCATTGTAGTTTTGATTTGCATTTCTCTGATGATCAGTGATGACAAGCATCTTTTCATGTGTCTGATGAGCATCTTTTCATCTATCTGTATGTCTTCTTTGGAGAAATGTCTGTTCATGACTTCTGCCCATTTTTTTATTGAGTTATTTTTTGGGTGTTGTGTTTTACAAGTTCTTTCTATATTTTGGATATAACCCTTTTCAGATATGTCATTTGCAAATATCTTCTCCCATTTGGTAGGTTGCCTTTTAGTAGGCAGTAGGTTGGTTGTTTCCTTCAAAGGGATACATGCACTCCTATATTTATAGCAGCATTATTTACAATAGCCAAATTATGGAAGCAGCCCAAGTGTCTATCGATAGATAAATGAATAAAGAAGATATGACATATATACAATGGGATATTACTCAGCCATCAAAAAGAATGAAATCTTGCCATTTGCAATGACATGGATGGAGGTAGAGAGTATAATGCTAAGTGAAATAAGTCAGTCAGAGAAAGAAAAATACCATATGATTTCACTCATTTGTGGAACTTAAACAAAACAAATGAGCAAAGGAAAACAAAAAGAGAGAGAAAAATCAAGAAACAGACTCTTAACTATAGAGAACAAACTGATGGTTACCAGAGGCGAATGTGGGTGGGGAGATGGGTGAAATAGGTGATGGGAATTAAAGAGTACACCTAACGTGGTGAGTACTGAGTAATGTATAAAATTGTTGAATCACTATATTGTACACCTGAAACTAACATAAGGCTGTATGTTAACTATAATGGAATTAAAATTTTTAAAAAAAGAGAGGAAAAGGGCAAAAGACAAAGACTAAAAATTGGAAA
Organism: Neomonachus schauinslandi; assembly: GCF_002201575.2. NCBI lineage: Eukaryota > Metazoa > Chordata > Mammalia > Carnivora > Phocidae > Neomonachus > Neomonachus schauinslandi. Next base: position 62,203,137 of record NC_058413.1, on the reverse strand, counting down.
ATTTTATATTTCTTGGTAAGTCTGAATAAGTGAGTCCTAATCCCAGAGATCTCTGTTATTATGGCTTTATCTTCTATATGTTAAGAATTACCAAATTTATATTTCCAGGCCAGATCTCTCTTATATTATAAACTTACATATTTAGTTATTTCTTTGTATCTCCATTTGGATTACTACTTGACATCACAAACACAGCATGTCCAATATCTTCCCCAACCCCAAGTTTTTCATACTCATAATCCTCTTCATCTCAGTTGATGACAACTTCTGCCTTTTAGAAGCTCATGTCACAAATGTTGAAGTCATCTTTGACTTGTTTCTTGTGATCCCACATTCAAGTAAAAAAGCATGCTTCAGCCTCAGGGCCTTTGAACTAACTATTCTCTCTATCTGGAATGATCCTACAAACATCTCTATGAATAACCCTCTCATCTCTTTCAAATTGCCCTTACGGTGAGGCCTGCCTTAATAATCCTCTTTGATACTACAACTTGTCTCTTTCCCTCAACCATGCTCCTCCTATCCTAATCTATATTTTTTCCATTCCAGTTATTATGTTCTATATGACATAATTTACTTTTTAAAATCTAAAGCTCTCTCTGTGTGTGTTTACTGTGCATGCCAAGCATCTACAACAGTGCCTAGTATAGAACAGAATTTCAAAAAACATTTGTTGAACAAATAAATATATTCTGACAGAATTTTTGTTCATTTACCATTTCGTCCAAATCCCTTTCTTTGCCTTTTCTAAGTTAAATACATGCCATGTTTCAATTGGCAGCTCAATTTATTTTTTAGACCATTTAGTGTAGTAACATGATTATTTATATGCAATATAAGTATAGTATATAAAACTATAAGCTTTTTGAAGAAAACAACATAGTTACACAAATATTAATACGTTTTCCCCCAGAATTCTGCACTAAGAAAAAAGAAGTATCTTGGGAAAATTATCAGTTATGGAGAATACAATACACATGAATTAACATTCAGTTCTATTTGAATGGGCTTTGTGGCTGCATAGTTTTGAGATGGAAACCTTTGCCTTTTCTTTTCAAATCATTCTTTGCAAAGTCTTAACCTGACCTGCCATGTCCACTTACTTTAATGAGACATGAAGCTGCTTAAAATGAAATTTCTCATCTCCACATTCTGTTCCTCTGATTAATTTAGTGTTGGCATTTAAGCATGATTACATTCCCTTGGGAATCAGTGATGTTTTAGGCAATTTCATCTGTTTAATTTACATTTTGTTGAAAGACTTAAGAAGGTAACTGCTTTTTAAATCAAGATCCCCAAATGTCCATGCATCCTGATTATAGCTGATCTTTCTATTTTCATTATGCTTTCATGAGTTGAACTTATTAAAATATGAAAATAAAGGAAAGCAAATCCACCATGTCAAATAAAATGCACTACTGCTCTCCACTCTCCACACAGAGATGCTTTTCCATCATGCCTCCATGCTTTTTAAATTAAATGTCAAGTTTTGCACAGCTGCCTCAAGAGACTTAATCATGGTGTGCAAAGTTTTAGTTTGCCTTGCTCTGAATTGTATTTGACTTAGTGTTTATTACCAGTAAGACTATTATATGGTCAGAACAATTAATATTGAATTTTAGCACTGAACAAGGTCAAGGTCAATATCTCATAATTGCTGCTTTTCATCATCATCTATAGTAAAAATAATGAGGATCTAAATTATTTTGAAAAGTCTGTTTTACAGATTTTCTATCCATTTCACTTAATAGTATAAACTGTAGAAGACAGAGAAGCAGAATCATTATATATCTAGAGCTGAAGGAATATTAGGTATTACTACTATTTTTATTACTCTCTTCCCTTCCCTTCCCTTCCCCCTTCCCCCTTCCTTTCTTTCCCTTCCTTTCCATTCCCTTCCCTTCCCTGACTAAGAGGGGGGAAAAATGGTAGAGGGCAGGAGAGAGAGGAGTCTTTCAGGAGGTAGGGCCCAGATTACAGTACTGTTTCCCATTTGTTTTCATTAATTTAATAAATCCAACAACCCTTTATTGAGTGCTCTGTCCTATTCCTGTGCTAGAAATTGGGCAAACAACAAAGAATAAGACAATGGGTTCTGACTTTTCTTTAGAAATTGTGTTTAAAATTCTCTTGGCAGAGAACTGTACTCTTTTCTTAAAGTCCAATCTTAAAATGGATATCCTCCTTGTGTAATATTATACTTCCATTTTGAATGATACTGTTGACCCTTTAACAACAAAAGTTTGAACAGCACGAGTCCACTTATATGCAGATTTTTAAAATAAATACAATATTGTAAATGTATTTTTTCTTCCTTATGATTTTTGTAATAATGTTTTCTTTTCTCTAGCTTAATTTATTGTAAGAATACAGTATATAATAAATATAACATGCAAAACATATGTCAGTCAACTGTTTATGTTATCAGTAAGGCTGTTAGCAATTAAGTTTTTGGGGGGTTGAAAGTTATACCATATTTTCAAATGCATGGGTGTTAGCACCCCAAACCCCCACATTGTTCAAGGGTGAACTTTACTTTAAACATTTCCCAGGTACCAGTAACTAAACACAATAATATTTGTTTATTTTTTATTTGTTGTATGTGTAATCTATTGGCTTCCACTAACTTTGCTGTGCAATAGTAGATGTATTCCGGACATTTGCTCAGGAAGTAATCCAAGGTGCCCCAAGAAATTTCCAGCCATAGACTTCATAGTAGATCATCATTCCATCTTGGGAACAGTAATTTTTTTCCCCCATCATACAACTAGAGTGTTTAATTATTTACTGTTAAGTCCTACAAAGCTCCAAGCTTCTGAATCTTTTTTTTTTTTTAAAGATTTTATTTATTTATTTGACAGAGAGAGACACAGTGAGAGAGGGAATACAAGCATACAAGCAGGGGGAATGGGGGAGGGAGAAGTAGGCTTCCCACGGAGCAGGGAGCCCGATGCGGGGCTCGATCCCAGGACCCTGGGATCATGACCTGAGCTGAAGGCAGACGCTTAACGACTGAGCCACCCAGGTGCCCCCAAGCTTCTGAATCTTAACAACTGCCCCCCTATCATTTGTTTTATTTTGTTTAGTTCCCTTATATAGACTTATTTGCACCATGGCTTGTGGGACTAGTAGTAATCCTGTGCTAGGACTTGGTTTGAGTTATGACTTTATGTCTTCTTACCTGGGTTAACAGAACCACCACACATTGATATACCCCAACTCTAGGAATTGTCAGGCATTGCATAGTAGCCCCACGATATTTGATCTTGTCACACCAAGTTTTAGTTGTCTAAACTTGGATTTTATTTGGTTTAAAGCCTATTTCTGATAAGGCTCTTATATGGCCTAAACAATTAATACTGGGGTTTTCATTATTCTTGTAATCTTTAATGAGATTGGTGAAAATATGTGTTATTTAAAAGGTCTTTTGAGTAATGTTTTTATCTATCTTACTTGGTGATAATAGTTGTACTCTGTGTAAATGGTGCATTCTAGAGTTTGCAGTGTGCAAACTGCAGAGCTACACATAGTGGCTCATGAGTTATCCTGGTGTAAGAGGGTCAACTACAGAGTTAGAGAGCATACAGTCCTCCATAAGACAGCTCTCACTTCTCATTCATACTGCAAGTTTGGTTCAGGGTGGAAGGGAGGGTTCCCCAAACTACCTTCAGTTTGATAATTTGCTAGAAAAACTCACAGAACTCATGGAAAATTGTTACACTCACAGTTACAGTTTATTATGGGGATTAAGATCAGTCAAAGAAAGAGATGCCTAGAGCAGAGTCTACGAGTTTTCCAAATATGAAGTTTCCATCATTACTTTCTTGGCAATTGTGTTCTCCTGGCAGTGATGTGTGACTGTATATGCATGGAGTATTGCCAAACAAGGAAGCTCACCAAAGTCTTGGTGTTCATAGTGGGGCTCCATTACATAGGTATGACAGATTGATTAATTGCTCACATGGTTGATCTCAGTCTCTAGTTTCCAGCCCCACCAGGTGCAATCCATAACTCCCACCCTAAATCATCACATGGTTGGTGTGGGTCAAAGCCCCTATTTTTAACTCATGTTGTTATTATTTGGCCAGCCCAAGGCTCTCAAACAAGCCCAGATGCTATACTTCCCAGTAGGCCAAGTCAAAGGTTAGACCTCTTTTTGAGCAAGATTAAATTATTTTTAAAAATTTTTTATTGTTATGTTAATCACCATACAGTACATCATTAGTTTTTGATGTAGTGTTCCATGATTCATTGTTTGTGCATAACACCCAGTGATCCATGCAGAATGTGCGCTTTTTAATACCCATTACCAGGCTAACCCATCCTCCCACCCCGCACTCCTCTAGAACCCTTAGTTTGTTTTTCAGAGTCCATCATCTCTCATGGTTCGTCTCCCCCTCCGATTTCCCCCTCTTCATTCTTCCCCTCCTGCTATCTTCTTCTTTTTCTTTTTTTTCTTAACATATATTGCATTATTTGTTTCAGAGGAACAGATCTGTGATTCAACAGTCTTGCACAATTCACAGCACTCACAATAGCACATACCTTCCCCAGTGTCTATCACCCAGCCACCCCATCCCTCCCACCCCCCCCACTCCAGCAACCCTCAGTTTGTTTCCTGAGATTAAGAATTCCTCATATCAGTGAGGTCATATGATACAAGTCTTTCTCTGATTGACTTACTTCGCTCAGCATAACACCCTCCAGTTCCACCCACGTCGTTGCAAATGGCAAGATCTCATTCCTTTTGATGGCTGCATAATATTCCATTGTATATATATACCACCTCTTCTTTATCCATTCCTCTGTTGATGGACATCTTGGCTCTTTCCATAGTTTGGCTATTGTGGACATTGCTGCTATAAACATCAGGGTGCACGTACCCCTTCGGATCCCTACATTTGTATCTTTGGGGTAAATACCCAGTAGTGCAATTGCTGGGTCATATGGTAGTTCTATTTTCAACTTTTTGAGGAACCTCCATACTGTTTTCCAGAGTGGTTGCACCAGCTTCCATTCCCACCAACAGTGTAGGAGGGATCCCCTTTCTCCGCATCCCCGCCAACATCTGTCGTTTCCTGACTTGTTAATTTTAGTCATTCTGACTGGTGTGAGGTGGTATCTCATTGAGGTTTTGATTTGGGTTTCCCTGATGCCGAGCAATGTTGAGCACTTTTTCATGTGTCTGTTGGCCATTTGGTGGTCTTCTTTGGAAAAATGTCTGTTCATGTCTTCTGCCCATTTCTTGATTGGATTCTTTGTTCTTTGGGTGTTGAGTTTGATAAATTCTTTATAGATTTTGGATACTAGCCCTTTCTCAGATATGTCATTTGCCAATGTCTTCTCCCCTTCTGTTGGTTGTCTTTTGCTTTTGTTGACTGTTTCTTTTGCTGTGCAAAAGCTTTTTATCTTGATGAAGTCCCAATAGTTCATTTTTGCCCTTACTTCCCTTGCCTTTGGCGATGTTTCTAGGAAGAAGTTGCTGCGGCTGAAGGTGAAGAGGTTGCTGCCTGTGTTCTCCTTTAGGATGTTGATGGACTCCTGTCTCACATTGAGGTCTTTCAACCATTTGGAGTCTATTTTTGTGTGTGGTGTAAGGAAATGGTCCAGTTTCATTCCTCTGCATGTGGCTGTCCAATTTTCCCAACACCATTTGTTGAAGAGACTGTCTTTTTTCCATTGGACATTCATTCCTGCTTTGTCAAAGATGAGTTGACCATAGAGTTGAGGGTCCATTTCTTGGCTCTCTGTTCTGTTGAATTGATCTATGTGTCTGTTTTTGTGCCAGTACCATACTTTCTTGACGATGACAGCTTTGTAATAGAGCTGGAAGTCCGGAATTGTGATGCTGCCAGCTTTGCTTTTCTTTTTCAACATTCCTCTGGCTATTCGGGGTCTTTTCTGGTTCCATACAAATTTTAGGATTATTTGTTCCATTTCTTTGAAAAAAGCGGATGGTATTTTGATGGGGATTGCATTGAATGTGTAGATTGCTCTAGGTAGCATTGACATCTTCACAATATTTGTTCTTCCAATCCATGAACATGGAACGGTTTTCCATTTCTTTGTTTCCTGCTCAATTTCTTTCATGAGTATTTTATAGTTTACTGAGTGCAGATCCTTTGCCTCTTTGGTTAGATTTATTCCTAGGTATCTTATGGTTTTGGGTGCAATTGTAAATGGGATTGACTCCTTAATTTCTCTTTCATGTGTCTTGTTGTTGGTGTATAGGAATGCCACTGATTTCTGTGCATGGATTTTGTATCCTGCCACTTTACTGAATTCCTGTATGAGTTCTAGCAGTTTTGGGGTGGAGTCTTTTGGGTTTTCCACATAAAGTATCATATCATCTGCAAAGTATGAGAGTTTGACTTCTTCTTTGCCGATTTGGATGCCTTTTATTTCTTTTTGTTGTCTGATTGCTGTGGCTAGGACTTCTAATACTATGTTGAATAGCAGTGGTGATAGTGGACATCCCTGCCACGTTCCTGACCTTAGGGGGAAAACTCTCAGTTTTTCCCGATTGAGAATGATATTCGCTGTGGGTTTTTCATAGATGGCTTTTATGATATTGAGGTATGTACCCTCTATGCCTATGCTCTGAAGAGTTTTGATCAAGAGAGTATGCTGTACTTGGTCAAATGCTTTTTCTGCATCTATTGAGAGGATCATATGATTCTTGTTCTTTCTTGTGTTAATGTATAGTATCATGTTGATTGATTTGCGGATGTTGAACCAACCTTGCAGCACAGGAATAAATCCCACTTGGTCGTGGTGAATAATCCTTTTAATATACTGTTGGATCCTATTGTCTAGTATTTTGGTGAGAATTTTTGCATCCATATTCATCAAGGATATTGGTCTGTAATTCTCCTTTTTGATGGGGTCTTTGTCTGGTTTTGGGATCAAGGTAATATTGGCCTCATAAAATGAGTTTGGAAGTTTTCCTTCCATTTCTATTTTTTGGAACAGCTTCAGAAGAATAGGTATGAATTCTTCTTGAAATGATTGGTAGAATTCCCCTGGGAAGTTATCTGGCCCTGGGCTTTTGTTTTTTGGGAGATTTTTGATGACTGCTTCAATTTCCTTAGTGGTTATAGGTCTGTTCAGGTTTTCTCTTTCTTCCTTGGTCAGTTTTGGTAGTTGATACATCTCTAAGAATGCATCCATTTCTTCCAGGTTATCTAATTTGCTGGCATAGAGTTGCTCATAATATGTTCTTATAATTGTTTGTATTTCTTTGGTGTTGGTTGTGATCTCTCCTCTTTCATTCATGATTTTGTTGAATTGGGTCCTTTCTCTTTTCTTTTTGGTAAGTCTGGCCAGGGGTTTATCAATCTTGTTAATTCTTTCAAAGAACCAGCTCTTAGTTTCGTTGATCTCTTCTACTGTTGTTTTGGTTTCTATTTCATTGATTCCTGCTCCGATTTTTATTATTTCTCTTCTCCTGCTGGGTTAGGCTTTATTTGCTGTTCTTTCTCCAGTTCCTTTAGGTGTAGGGTTAGGTTGTGTAGTTGAGACCTTTCTTGTTTCTTGAGAAAGGCTTGTATTGCTATATACTTTCCTCTTAGGACTGCCTTTGCTGCATCCCAAAGATTTTGAACAGTTGTGTTTTCCTTTTCATTGGTTTCCATGTATTTTTTTAATTCTTCTTTAATTTCCTGGTTGACCCATTCGTTCTTTAGTAGGATGCTCTTTAGCCTCCATGTATTTGAGTTCTTTCTGACTTTCCTCTTGTGATTGAGTTCTAGTTTCAAATCATTGTGGTCTGAAAATAGGCAAAGAATGATCCCAATCTTTTGGTACTGGTTGAGACCTGATTTATGACCTAGGATGTGATGTATTCTGGAGAATGTTCCATGGGCACTAGAGAAGAATGTGTATTCTGTTGCTTTGGGATGGAATGTTCTGTATATATCTGTGGAGTTCATTTGGTCCAGTGTGTGATTTAAAGTCTTTATTTCCTTGTTGATCTTTTGCTTAGATTATCTGTCCATTTCAGTGAAGGGGGTGTTAAAGTCCCCCACTATTATTGTATTGTTGTTGATGTGTTTCTTTGCTTTTGTTACTAATTGCCTTATATAATTGGCTGCTCCCATGTTAGGAGCATAGATATTTACAATTGTTAGATCTTCTTGTTGGATAGACCCTTTAAGTAGGATATAGTGTCCTTCCTCATCTCTTATTACACTCTTTGGTTTAAAATCTAATTTGTCTGATATAAGGATTGCCACCCCAGCTTTCTTTTCGTGTCCATTAGCATGGTAAATGGTTTTCCACCCCCTCACTTTCAATCGGGGGGTGTCTTTGGGTCTAAAATGAGTCTCTTGCGGACAGCATATCAATGGGTCTTGTTTTTTAATCCAATCTGATAGCCTGTGTCTTTTGATTGGGGCATGTAGCCCATTTACATTCAGGGTAACTATTGAAAGATAGGAATTTAGTGCCATTGTATTGCCTGTAAGGTGACTTTTACTGTATATTGTCTGTGTTCCTTTCTGGTCGATGTTGCTTTTAGGGTCTCTCTTTGCTTAGAGGACCCCTTTCAAGATTTCCTGTAGGGCTGGTTTCATGTTTGCAAATTGCTTTAGTTTTTGTTTGTCCTGGAAGCTTTTTATCTCTCCTTCTATTTTGAAAGACAACTTAGCTGGATATAGTATTCCTGGCTGCATATTTTTCTCATTTTGTGCTCTGGATATGTCATGCCAGTCCTTTCTGTCCTGCCAGGTCTCTGTGGATAGATCTGTTGCCAATCTAATGTTTCTACCATTGTAGGTTACATATCTTTTCTCCCAAGCTGCTTTCAGGATTTTCTCTTTGTCTATGAGACTTGTAAGTTTTACTATTAGATGTCGGGGTGTTGACCTATTTTTATTGATTTTGAGAGGGGTTCTCTGTGCCTACTGGATTTTGATGCTGTTTCCTTCCCCAAATTAGGGAAGTTCTCTGCTATAATTTGCTCCAATATACCTTCTGCCCCTCTCTCTCTTTCTTCTTCTTCTCGGATCCCAATTATTCTAACGTTGTTTCGTCTTATGGTATCACTTATCTCTTGAATTCTGCCCTTGTGATCCAGTAGTTGTTTATCTCTCTTTTTCTCAGCTTCTTTATTTTCCATCATTTGGTCTTCTATATCATTGATTCTCTCTTCGCCTCATTTATCCTAGCAGTTAGTGCCCCCATTTTTGATTGCACCTCATTAATAGCCTTTTTGATTTCGACTTGGTTAGATTTTAGTTCTTTTACTTCTCCAGAAAGGGTTTCTCTAATAACTTCCATGCTTTTTCAAGCCCAGCTAGTATCTTTAAAGTGGTGATTCTGAACTCTAGATCCGACATCGTACTAATGTCCGTATTGAGTAGGTCCCTTGCAGTCGGTACCAGCTCTTGTTCTTTTTGTTGAGGTAATTTTTTCTGTCTTGTCATTTTGTCCAGAGGAGAATAGATGAATGAGAGAACAAAATGCTAACAGGGTAACAACATCCCCAGAAAGTATACTCTAAACAAATCAGAAAAGACCTGAAGCCGGGGGAAAAGAAAGGGAAAGAAAGAAAAAAGAAAAAGAAAAAGATAAAAACAAACAAAAACAGAACAAAACAAAAAAAATGAGAATATGATCAAATATGATCAGGCTGGTGCATAGATCAGTGCCACACACTAGGTTTTGGGTGTATTTTGGTCTGTTAGAAGAAAGTGCCTCCCAAAATTTTAAAGAAAGAAAAACTTATATATGTACAAAAATAAGGGTTGATATGATGAAGGGATGGAATATGACTGTAAAGATGAAAATTATAAAAAATTTTATAAAAGGAATTGATAAGAAGTTGTTTGAAAAAAGAAAGAAGAGAATTTAAAAAAAAAAGAGAATGTGATCAGGGAGGAGACTAGAACAGAGCCATACACTAGGGATTTAGGGTATATTTTGATCTGCTAGAAGAAAGTGTAATTCAAAATTTTAAAGAGGGAACAACTTATATATATATATGCTAAAAATAAGGGTAACTACTATGAAGGGATAGAATATGACTCTAAAAATGAAAAACAAAAATGTTTTTAAAAAAGGGATTGATAAGATGTTGTTTGAAAAAGGGAAAACGAAAAATTAAAAAAAAAAAGAAGTTAAAAAAAATAAACTTTGAAAGACTAAAGAATCATGGTAAAAAGCCATGGATTCTATGTGCAGTATTCCCCTAGCACTGGAGTTCTGCCGTTCTCATTGATCAGTAAACTTGGTCTTGGCGGGCTGTTCTTGCTGATCTTCTGGGGAAGGGGCCTGTTGCCATGGTTCCCAAATGTCTTTGCTGGAGGTGGAATTGCCCAGCCCTCTTCGGTCCAGGCTACCTAATCTGCTCGGGTTTGCTCTCGGGAGCTTTTGTTCCCTGCAAGCTTTCTGTACAGCTTTGGAGGATGACAGTGAAAATGGCGGCCTCCTGATCTCCGCCCTGGAGGAGCCAAGAACTTGGGGCCCCACTCCTCAGTGAGCCCCTGGAGAAAAGCAGTCAATCACTCCTGTCTCCCCGGTCTCCGTCCGCACTCCGCACTCACCCGGCCTGTGACCGAGTGTTTCTATCTCTGGCATCCGACCCGGTGTGGAGTCTCCAAACCCAGCAGATCCCTGCAGTGCGCTCCCGTGCCACTCCTCCCAGGGGAGGAAGGGGAGTCTCCCCGGATCCGCCGCTTGTTGGGTCCCTGCTGGAATAGCAGTGGCCCGACTGTGCCGCAGATCACGGTTTATGGCAACCCCGGGCTGAGATCCCACTCTTCAGCTCCGTCTCTGCAGCCGGCTTTCCTGCTCCAATACCTGGGAGCTCTGCTGCACTCAGGCACCCCCAGTCTTTCTGTGACCCCGAGGGCCCGGAGACCACACTGTCCCACGAGGGTTCCACCCCCAGCTTAGCCACTGGAGCGATGTCCCTGATTGGAGCAGACTTTTAAAAGTTCCGATTTTGTGCTCCACTTCTCTATCACTTGCCAGAAGCGGCTGATGGAGGCCCCCTCCCCCGCCGTCTATCCTCCCAAATATCACCTCGGATTCACTTCTCTGCACGTCCTACCTTCCAGAAAGTGGTTGCTTTTCTGTTCAGAGAGTTGTTGCTATTCTTTTCTTCAATCTCCTGTTGAGTTTGTAGGTGTTCAGAATGGTTTGATTCCTATCCAGCTGAATTCCTGAGAGCAGACGAAATCCAGGTCTCCTACTTCTCCGCCATCTTGCTCTTCCCCAAGATTAAATTTTTTACAACAAACTTGGAAAGTCTCTTAACTTCCTTTTATCACTATTCCCTAATTTATAGAATGAAACCAATCATATGTAATTATTACGGTTATTATTTAAATTAATGCTGAAATATAAATTACTTAAGATTTTAGAAGTAGACCAGGGTGTCTGGGTGACATCTAACTCTTTGGTTTTGGCTCAGGGTCATGATCTCAGAGTTGTGAGATTGAGCCTTGCATTGGGCTCCACACTGGGTGTGGAGCCTGCTTGAGTTACTCTCTCTTCCTCTCCCTCTGCTGCACGTCCCTCTCCCTCTCAAAAAAAAAAAAAAAGATAGAAGTAGAAAGGGAAAAATATCTTTATTTTACCACTCTCTTCATTTATTTACATGTGGTGCTGCCAGCCCATTCTTGTTACTTTTGTCTTTGTTACCAATTATTTTGATAAACGCAGTCCTAGTTACCCTCACTGGGAGTCCTTGGGTTTGGCCTTCTTCCTGATTCAATGCGCTGGTTCATTATTTTTATTTGGGTTTTGTAGTGCATTAGATCTCTTCAAGTTTTATTTTACTGTTTTAATGCTTGCAGCTGAAGTCTTTTTCAAAGACTTTGCTTCATCATGTTCTCCACTGTTCAGTGATAGAATTTCTGTAATCATTATTCTATAGTCATTCCCAGGAATTTTCCTCTTACCAATTCCTTTTGTTTTGTTTTGTTTTGTTTTTTTTCATTAAAAGAGCTGCCATTTTGCACAGGGTTGCAGATTGGATAAAAAGACAGGACCCATCCATATGCTGTCTACAAGAGACTCATTTTGAACCTAAAGAGACATCCAGACTGAAAGTGAAGGGATGGAGATCCATCTTCCATGCCAGCAGACCTCAAAAGAAAGCTGGGGTAGCAATTCTTATATGAGACAAATTAGATTTTAAACTAAAGTCTGTAATAAGAGACACAGAAGGACACTATATCATTCTTAAAGGGTCTATCCAACAAGAAGATCTAACAATTGTAAATATCTATGCCCCCAACATGGGAGCAGCCATCTACATAAGCCAACTGTTAACCAAAATAAAGAGTCATATTGATAACAATACGATAATTGTAGGAGACCTCAATACTCCACTCTCAGCAATGGACAGATCATCTAAGCAGAAAATCAACAAGGAAACAAGAGCTTTGAATGATACATTGGACCAGATGGACCTCATAGATATTTACAGAACATTCCACCCTAAAACAACAGAATACTCATTCTTCTCGAGCGCACATGGAACTTTCTCCAGAATAGACCATATACTGGGTCACAAATCAGGTCTCAACCGATACCAAAAGATTGAGATTATTCCCTGCATATTCTCAGACCACAATGCTCTAAAACTGGAACTCAATCACAAGAAAAAATTTGGCAGAAATTCAAACACTTGGAAGCTAAAGACCACTCTGCTCAAGAATGTTTGGGTCAGCCAAGAAATCAAAGAAAAACTTAAACAATTCATGGAAACCAATGAGAATGAAAACACATCGGTCCAAAACCTATGGGATACTGCAAAGGCGGTCCTAAGGGGGAAATACATAGCCATCCAAGCCTCACTCAAAAAAATAGAAAAATCCCGAATTCACCAACTAACTCTACACCTTATAGAACTAGAGAAAAAGCAACAAATGATGCCTAAGCCATGCATTAGAAGAGAAATAATTAAAATTGGAGCAGAAATCAATGAATTAGAAACCAGAAACACAGTAGATCAGATCAACGAAATAGAAGTTGGTTCTTTGAAAGAATTAAAAAGATTGATAAACCACTGGCCAGACTTATCCAAAAGAAGAGAGAAAGGACCCAAATTAATAAAATTATGAATGAAAGGGGAGAGATCATGACTAACACCAAGGAAATAGAAACAATTATTAGAAATTGTTATCAACAACTATATGCCAATAAACTGAGCAATCTGGATGAAATGGAGGCCTTCCTGGAAACCTATAAGCTGCCAAGACTGAAACAGGAAGAAATTGACAACCTGAATAGGCCAATAACCAGTAAGGAGATTGAAGCAGTGATCAAAAACCTTCCAAAAAACAAGAGTCCAAGGCCTGATGGATTCCCTGGGGAGTTCTACCAAACATTCAAAGAATAAATAATACCTATTTTACTGAAGCTGTTTCAAAAAGTAGAAACAGAAGGAAAACTTCCAAACTCATTCTATGAGGCCAGCATTACCTTAATTCCCAAACCGGGCAAAGACCCCATCAAAAAGGAGAATTTCAGACCGATATCCCTGATGAATATGGATTCCAAAATCCTCAACAAAATCCTAGCTAATAGGATCCAACAATACATTAAAAGGATCATCCACCACGACCAAGTGGGATTTATCCCCGGGATTCAAGGGTGGTTCCACATTTGCAAATCAATCAATGTGATAGAACACATTAATAAGAGGAGAGAGAAGAACCATATCATCCTCTCAATTGATGCAGAAAAAGCATTTGATAAAATACAACATCCTTTCCTTATTAAAACTCTCCAGAGGATAGGGATAGAGGGAACATTCCTCAAGTTCATAAAATCCATCTATGAAAAACCCACAGCGAATATCATCCTCAATGGGGAAAAGCTGAGAGCCTTTCCCTTAAGATCAGGAACACGTCAAGGGTGCCCACTCTCACCACTGTTGTTCAACATAGTACTAGAAGTCCTAGCAACAGCAATCAGACAACAAAAAGAAATAAAAGGTATTCAAATTGGCAAAGAAGAAGTCAAACTCTCTCTTTTAACAGATGACATGATACTTTATGTGGAAAACCGAAAAGACTCCACCCCCAAATTACTAGAACTCATCCAGCAATTCAGTAATGTGGCAGGATACAAAATCAATGCACAGAAATCAGTTGCTTTCTTATACACTAACAACGCAATTGTAGAAAGAGAAATTAGAGAAACAATTCCATTTACTATAGCACCAAAACCATAAGATACCTCGGAATAAACCTAACCAAAGAGGTAAAGGATCTATACTCTAGGAACTACAAAACACTCATGAAAGAAATTGAAGAAGACACAAAAAGATGGAAAAATATTCCATGCTCATGGATCGGAAGAATAAACATTGTTAAAATGTCTATGCCACCCAGAGCAATCTATACCTTCAATGCCATCCCGATAAAAATTTCAATGATATTTTTCAAAGTGCTGGAACAAATAATCCTAAAATTTGTATGGAATCAGAAAAGACCCCGAATTGCCAAGGAGATGTTGAAAAAGAAAAACAAAGCTGGCGGCATCACGTTGCCTGATTTCAAGCTATATTACAAAGCTGTGATCACCAAGACAGCATGGTACTGGCACAAAAACAGACATACTGACCAATGGAACAGAATAGAGAACCCAGATATGGACCCTCAACTCTATGGTCAAATAATCTTTGACAAAGCAGGAAAAAACATGCAATGGAAAAAAGACAGTCTCTTCAATAAATGGTGCTGGGAAAATTGGATAGCCACATGCAGAAGAATGAAACTCGACCATTCTCTAACACCACTCACAAAGATAAACTCAAAGTGGATGAAAGACCTCAATGTGAGACAGGAATCCATCAAAATCCTAGAGGAGAACATAGGCAGTAACGTCTTTGACATCGGCCACAGCAACTTCTTTCAAGATACATCTCCAAAGGCTAGTGAAACAAAAGCAAAAATGAACTTTTGGGACTTCATCAAGATAAAATGCTTCTGTACAGCAAAGGAAACAGTCAACAAAACAAAGAGGCAACCCACAGAATGGGAGAAGATATTTGCAAATGACACTACAGATAAAGGGCTGGTATCCAAAATCTATAAAGAACTTCTCAAACTCAACACCCAAAAAACAAATAAGTCAAAAAGTGGGCAGAAGAGATGAACAGACACTTCTCTGAAGAATACACACAAATGGCTAACAGACACTTGAAAAAGTGTTCATCATCATTAGCCATGAGGGAAATCCAAATCAAAACCACACTGAGATACCACCTTACACCAGTTACAATGGCAAAAATGGGCAGGGAAAGAAAGAACAAATGTTGGAGAGTTTGTGGAGAAAGGGGAACCCTCTTACACTGTTGGTGGGAATGCAAGTTGGTAGAGCCTCTTTGGAATACAGTGTGGAGGTTCCTCAAAAAATTAAAAGTTGAGCTACCCTATGACCCAGCAATTGCACTCCTGGGTATTTACCCCAAAGACACAGATGTAGTGAAAAGAAGGACATATGCACCCCAATGTTCATAGCAGCAATGTCCGCAATAGCCAAACTGTGGAAAGAGCCGAGATGCCCTTCAACAGATGAATGGATAAAGAAGATGTGGTCCATATATACAATGGAATATTACTCAGCCATCAGAAAGGATGAATACCCAACTTTTACATCAACATGGATGGGACTGGAGGAGATTATGCTAAGTGAAATAAGTCAAGCAGAGAAAGTAAATTATCATATGGTTTCACTTATTTGTGGAACATAAGGAATAACATGGAGGACATTAGGAGAAGGAAGGGAAAAATGGGGGGGGAAATTGGAGGGACAGATGAACCATGAGAGACTATGGACCTGAGAAACAAACAGGGTTCTAGAGAGGAGGGGGAGGGGGGATTGGTTAGCCCAGTGATGGGTATTAAGGAGGGCACGTACTGCATGGAGCACTGGGTGTTATACGAAAACAATGGATCGTGGATCACCACATCAAAAACCAATGATGTACTATATGGTGGCTAACATAACATAATAAAATTAAAAACCACACACACACAAAAAGCTGCCATTTTGGCCTAGGTTTTTCATTCAAACGCTGATGTGTGTGTGTTGCGTGCACATGTGCGTGCGCATGCACATGTGCTTAGAATTAATTAGGTAGAATAGGTATTAATTAGGAATTAATTAATAGGAATTAATTAGGATGGAAGGGGTAGGGTGTTCTTTGACTGATTTTTGAACTAATTGAGAGATAAGAGTATATAGACGGGCCCAAAATTTCTTTATGGGCAAAATGTAGGTATTGGAGAATAATGACTTTAATTTGTAGAGAAATGGATTTTCTGTTACTAAGCCCCTAAATTCAATAGACATAGGCAACTCTTAGGGTGCACGGAGAATGCAGGCTCTCTGTAAGCAGTCCCACTCCAAATGGGAAAGAAAAGAAGAACTATCTGAATATGCTTGCTTTATTCCCATCCAAATTTCCAAGAAAAAAATCACTCCTACTCTCCTGGGGATGAGTGAGTTAAAGGGATAGAGAGAAGCCAAGAGCAGTATATAATTGAGTCTTCACCACATAGAAGGAAACATCAGAAATGATATGGTTGGATATTGTAATGGCTGCCAATTTATTCATGCCTTCCTATATCCATAAATTTCCTTTGTCTTCTCTCATATTGACTCTAGGTTTGGTCACATGCCTTGTTTTGGTTAATGGAAAAGTAGCAAACATGGTCTAAGCTGAAGCTTGAGAAGTATTTCTCTTTCTGCTCTTGGAACTCTGTGATCACCATGTGAACTGGACCAGGTAGCCTGCTGGAGGCTGAGGCATGACATGAGGAGAGGCTCCAGTCATCCCAACTGTCTCTGAGGAAGCCTCATAATTTAACTAGCCCCAACTGACCCACCAGCTGACCACTTACCACAGGAGGGAGTCCAGCAAAAGAATCACCCAGCTGAACCCAGCTCACATTACCCACCTTACAGAATTGTGACAGAATAAGTGAAACCACCACTAAGTTGCGATTGTATGTTGTACAGCAGTAGATAACTGAGAAGGGGGAAGATACATTCTCACAAAATGGGAAGTTTATGGTTTCCAGAAAAGGGGCAATATTCTGTAACAAGTAGTATTTTATTATACATAAAGACTAAAAGACTACACCTTACTTCCTTTAATCTACAACTATAGAGTCTGCCTTTTGACAAAAAAGAGTAGAGAAAAAAAATTACATGTAACACTGGTATCCATAATAGATGTGGTATCTCAGCAATTCAATGCACAAAGTTCAAGATCCTAGGTTCTGAGTCTTTCTCTCCACATCATATTTGTTCTGATTTTATGTGCTACTCTATTTTGATGAATTGAAAACTATTTTCTCAAGCAGTTTGTAATCTCGGTGGTAATTTACCTGGTGTTTCTTTGGGATAGATAAGTTCCTACCTTTGGATTTATAGTTTTCAGGGCCAGAACCCTCATTTCAGAAGAATTCTCTTTCTTAATTTGATTTCTGACAATAAAAAGCAGTGCATAAAATATAAAGTCTATAAAAAGAAATCATCAACTGCGATTATAGAAACTGTTCTCCCAGTGGGAGAATTATGCAGTTATTACCAAAGCATGGCATAATGAGACTGCATGAAATATAAATATACATACAAATCAATATCACCTCATATTTCAGATAAGCATGCACATCACAAACACTTCTGTACCAAAGACACCTTGATAAGGAGAATATAGGGAAAGTATGTTTTGTAAGGTTTGCATTTTGCTGGGACAAATGTTCCGGGGGTGGATTAATTCAACAAACCTTTATTGAATACCTATTCTATGTCAAGTACTTTTCTGGAGCTATGGATACAGAGATAATATACTTGGTTATTGCCTTTAAGGAAACTGTTGTCTAGTAGGGGCAAGCAGTGTGATCAGTATCATCACAAAGATAGGCATGTGAGAACACAGAGAATGAACACTAACCTAGAATGGGAAGAGATCTCAGCAAAGGCTTCTCAGAGATGATGAAGCTAAAGTGTGTCCTGCAGGGGAAATAGGAGTTAGCCAATGGAACTTGAGTGGAAAGGTTGATCTGGATAGAGAAGTCAATTGTGCAAGACCAGTTTGGAGTTGAGGGATCAAGCACAGAGCATTAGGGAGGCATGTTTAACTATAAAGCAGTGTGGCTAAAACATAGAGTTCAAGGGGGTAGGACATGTCAAACAGTCAATGAGGTGAACGTGGACCAGGTAATAAAGGAACTTGTGGGACTTGCTGAGGGCTTGGGGCCATAGTATAGTGGAGTCAGTCATTGAAGAGTCTTAAACAAGGCCATGATGTGGTGACCTGATACTTTTTTTTCTTTTTAAATTTTTTATTGTTATGTTAATCACCATACATTACATCATTAGTTTTTGTTGTAGTGTTCCATGATTCATTGTTTGTGCATAACACCCAGTGCTCCATGCAGAACGTGCCCTCTTTAATACCCATCACCAGGCTAACCCATCCTCCCACCCCCCTCCCCTCTAGAACCCTTAGTTTGTTTTTCAGAGTCCATCATCTCTCATGGTTCGTCTCCCCATCTGATTTCCCCCCCTTCATTCTTCCCCTTCTGTTATCTTCTTCTTTTTTTTTTTCCTTAACATATATTGCATTGTTTGTTTCAGAGGTACAGATATGAGATTCAACAGTCTTGCACAATTCACAGCGCTCACCATAGCACATACCCTCCCCAATGTCTATCACCCAGCCACCCCATCCCTCCCACCACCACCCCCACTCCAGCAACCCTCAGTTTGTTTCCTGAGATTAAGAATTCCTCATATCAGTGAGGTCATGTGATACATGTCTTTCTCTGATTGACTTATTTCGCTCAGCATAACACCCTCCAGTTCCATCTATGTCGTTGCAAATGGCAAGATCTCATTCCTTTTGATGGCTGCATAATATTCCATTGTATATATATATATATATATATACCACATCTTCTTTATCCATTCAATGACCTGATTTTTTTTTTTTAAAGATTTTATTTATTTATTCATGAGAGACAGAGAGAGAGAGAGAGAGAGAAGCAGGTTCCCAAGGAGCAGGGGCCCGATGCGGGGCTCGATCCCAGGACCCTGGGATCATGACCTGAGCCGAAGGCAGACGCTTAACCATCTGAGCCACCCAGGCGCCCTGACCTGATATTTTTTTAAAGAAGCTATCACTAACTAGAATATGGAGAATGAATTAGAGATTGGTCAAGAGGGCATTGCAGAAATCCACAAAATAAAAGATGAAGTTCCAAATTAAGGCGAAGGCATTGAGAAGTGGACAGATTCAAGAAATATATAGAATAAACAGGATTAGATTACAGTATTAGTCAGAATACAGAAAATAAAAAGCACACTCAAATAAGTTATTTTGAGGTGAGTTTTAGTAAAGTAAATATTTATAAAGGTGAGGGCAGAGTGTAGGTATGTTATAAGGAAGATTAATATAATGGACAGTTATTTCCACCTCTAGGCTTAAATAGCAAGAGGAGAGAGTAGTCACCAGAACCTGGTGAGAAAGGACTCTACAGAAAGGCTGATAGATCAGTGACCTTTGACTAAGGTCACAGCCAGCTCACAGGATCCTAACAGCGATGGAGCCATGGGCATAACTACACCAACCTCACTTTCCCCCCTCTTTTTTAAATATCTTCCAGGGGCTCTGCATGGGCTGACTATAAGCCCACTGATGCCCTCCATATGTAGCCAACTTTTAGGGACACAAAGCAAGGAAGAAATGAGAAGTAAATGGATCTGGAGAGAGGGTATCTGGAAGGTATCTAGTATAGTTACACATTGAATGCAGGGGACCAGAAACAGGAGGAGTCAAGGATGACTTCTAGAATTCTACTGTAGGAAATGGGATGGATGGTAATCATATTCATTGATGTATGGAAGTACAAGGCAGATAAATTTATTATTATTATTATATTTTTGGAAAAGGGAAACAGAGAAAATGAATTTAGTTTTGGAGATGCTGAGTTTCAGGTGCCTGAGGGATTTTCATTTATTTATTTAGCAAATGTATGGTATGAAGACTCTGATGACTGAAGGCCATTTCTTATAGGCGTCACAAGTTCTATCTTGTTGGAGAGTCTCAGACCAGCACATTTTCACATTTTAGATAGTATCAGTGATCTTGATTAATGATCTCTTCATATCAATGAAAAGCCTGAACTGTTTATTGTGTTTAAATAAGGCTTAAGACAGCCAAACAAGTTTTTAAAAAAGATTAAAGTAGAACTTATTTTATTGCTTAAATAGGATTAATTTAACACATTTTTATTGAGTTGAAGTAACATGATGAAATAGAAAAGCTAGGTTTGGAGCTAGACACAGTTTAATTAGAATATGAGCCCTGTATTTCACTTTCTTTGTATACCTGGGCAAGTAATATTATTTCTCTAAATCTCAGTTTCCTCTCTTGTACATTGGGGTAACAATCTATTTGTCAAAAGTCCTTGACAAGGTGCTTGGAATGTAGTTAGGGGCAATGCAGTTAAGACAACATTAAAACTCTTATTTAAAATAATATTTTGAGTTAGAAATAATTTTTAGAGCTGGGAATCAGTTCAATGGTTAATATGTGCATAATAAAACTTTAGTTGAGAAATTCATTTTTAGGTTCTCTGTGATGTGCTTACAAACATTTTTATGTGACTTTGTCCAGCCTTCGCAGTTCATTTCCCATAAAATCAGGAGACTAGCAGATTATGGTTTTTTTTTTTTTTTTGCTTATTAATTTTTCACCAAGAAATAATTACATCTAGGCAAAATGTGATCCAACTATCAAATGGAGTAAGTTTTCTGGAGAAGCAACATTACTCTCTCACACTCAGTTTGCTAATTGATGACAATTTTTATTGGCATTTTTATAAATTGGGTGAGTTTAAGGGTATGCTACTTTTTTCTCTATCATTAACTTGTCCAGTAGCATGAGACTATGAACCTTCCTGGGCTTAATTGTTCTAAATGGGATAGGTGTAAGGGGACCAGTGTTCTGTTGGTGGCTTCAATGTCATCAACAAATACTCTAATTTACTAGGGTCTGCACAGCTGGTGTTTTTTATGACATACTAACAGTGTGGCACTTAAGTATATGAGTGACACCATATTAATTGAATCATATAGTTTTACCATCAGTATAGGCTCTTAAAGTAAGATGTGTAAGTGGCTTCTAAATGAGGTTATTTGGGAACATTAAAATGAACAAGTAGTATTCTAATGAAAGCTTTTGTTGATTTGGTTGCAAGAAATAGGAACAAGGAAAATGGAAGTTTCTTATAGACTGTACTGGTGTGTAGGACCCAGGAGGGAAACTTGAGAATGGCTGGGCCCCACTAAAGCTGGAAATGGAAAGCTTCCACTAAGGCAAATTTGCCATCCCTTTTTCTCCTGGGGGAATTTGTGGTCACCCTTCAGTGATATCTCTGCTTCTTCCTGTGCATCTGCTCTGTTCCGTCTTTTCACAGACGAGCATTCTCTTCCTTTCTCATAGTCCTGAGTGTGGCCAGTAGAGCTCTGTTCATCTTTTTGCTCACTTTCCACTCCAGCCCTTAACTATAGCATGGCCTGCCCACTTTAGTACCTCTTTATAGCTGATACTAGCTTCAGTGTCTCAGGTCCAAATTCTCAACATAATTATTTGGCTGGCCTAGCTGATCTTTTTGAATCATATCTCAGGTCACTGGCCAACCAATGGTTATCTGGTATTGTATCAATCCACCCCTGGTCCAGAGAGGTGGCATTGGGTAGGCTGATGTTTACACAGAAGGACTTGTGAGTGGGACATACCATGATAGACATATTTTGTATAAGTAGAGTCAAATAGAAAAATATAATCAAGCCATACTCCTTCCATAGTGTAGTGCAATTATTTTGTTATCTTGCAGTAAGACGAAAGAAGGAAAGGAACTAATGCACAACTTCCGACATGTAGGAAATCAGTTTGAAGCACTGGCAGCCTATAAATAGGTAAGCCATCTCAGAGGTCATGGGACAGAAATGTTTATAGACCAAAATAAGGTGCTTTAATTGTAGAGCTTACCAAACCAATTTAAAAGGGGAAGAGATGTAAAAGGAAAGAGATCAGGTTAGTATACTTAGGCTAAGATGCAAGTGAGATGCATGCACCATACTACCAAAATATGTGATGTTCTATATTTTGTCTCTGTTACATCAGCCTTCCTGACTGATGTGTATGCATAGACCAGAATTGAGGTTTGAGTAAAGGGCCCAATAAAAACAAAGTATCTGGGTCCAAATGCATATTCTGTTTTTTGTAGAGATGCAGGTGCAAATACACCACAGGGCTTATAGCTCACAAATTAACCTGAGGAGCTGTTATGGATTTTATTTGTGTTTCTTGGACAGAGAATACACTGGGACATAATAGGCCCATACTGGGTAGCTGATTTTTTGATGACATAGTTGTCATCCCAGAAGTGGCATAATATACCTATGGATTTATCTTTTCATCCCTTTCTATTTATTAGGAGCACTCTTTTTTTTTATTCTCTCATATATTCCTTTATCCTATCGATCTTTAACAATTCTTTACGGGTTACTAACTTACTTACTATTGATATTTAACATACCATATGAATTCTGTCTACATTTTTTTTTAAAGATTTTTTTTAAAGATTTTAGTTATTTATTTGAGACAGAGAGAATGGGAGACAGAGAGCATGAGAGGGAGGAGGGTCAGAGGGAGAAGCAGACTCCCCGCGAGCAGGGAGCCCGATGCAGGACTCGATCCCGGGACTCCAGGATCATGACCCAAGCCGAAGGCAGTCGCCTAACCAACTGAGCCACCCAGGCGCCCGAATTCTGCCTACATTTTACAAACTACTTTTTTACTTCCTTTTTATACTTAATACTTCTAAAGGGTTTCATCCATCACATTTATTTTTCTTGTTTTCTAGAGCAGAATTGAATATTCTCAAATAATAGAGCAAACACACATTACAACTTCTACGGCCCCTGCACTGAGATAAAAACTTCCATGGATGCTGTCTCATTTAACATCCCCAATGGTCCTTAGATGTAAGTACTACTATTAAATAGGAAGCTGAAATTATGTAACTTGTCCAAAAATCACCCAGGCAGTAAGAGGCCATGCTGGAATTCACATGATTTCTGTTCTTCATAGTCTTGACATACTCAGAGCTCTAAGAGGTCCTACTGCATGGTGGATATGCCTCTAATATGGCCCTTGTGTTACACTGAAAACATCTGCTTACCAACCTGTCTTCACATTCTGATGCAAGGTGCTGAAGAGACTGTGCCCATTCATTTTGTTATCTGCAATGCCTGACACTGTGTTTCACACAGAATACGTCTCAATAGACTTAAATACACCCTTTTCAAAAATTGCAAGCTGTTACGTACTTTAGTTTCCTTCTTTTCTTCCTCCTTGCCTCAATTCCTTCCTTTTTTTTTTTTTTTAAAGATTTTATTTATTTATTTGAGAGTGAGCGAGAGAGAGGATGAGAGAGAGAACACAAGAGGGGGTAGGGTCAGAGGGAGAAGCAGACTCCCTGCTGAGCAGGGAGCCCGATGTGGGACTCGATCCTGGGACTCCAGGATCATGACCTGAGCCAAAGGCAGTCGCTTAACCAACTGAGCCACCCAGGCGCCCATTTTCTCAGGAAATCTTAACATTCGTTAGATGATCTTGATGTTCTGCCAGGGATTTGTTTAAATAACTTCCTTCCTATCTTATCTTTCCCTTTTCCCCTGATCACCATCTTTGTTTGAACCACATTTCAACTGCTCAACATTTGTAGGTGAGAGAGAGAGAGTTCTACATATCATTCATTTCAAAGGTATTATGACCTATCTCTTTAATAGCACAAGGAGTGGAAAGTAGTTTCACTTAATGAGACAGAAGATCTGAGCTAACAGTCCAGAAAAGATCTAAAAGAAGGTTGCTCATGTAACTTGTCAGCCTCTTGGTTTTTACTATACAGGCCTTCCTCATTTCCTGAGACATAAAAAATGTGTCATTTAAAAGGCATAAGATACAGTTTTCTGGTTTAACATGTTTAATGAGTCTCAGATATTGTAAAAAGCTGTGGAGCCTCAATTCTTACAGCCCCAGTATTGGGAACTGTCTACATGGAGCCAGAGGAGAGGCACAGAGTTATAAAAATGTGCATTAGCCACCATGTAACAGAGAATAAAGTTTTTCTTTAGATTTTTCAAAAAAATAAACTGGAAAAAATTAGGGATGAAAATGTTAGTAGAAGACATTAAAAGGCATGATTTCATTCTTCATTTTGTCCATCGAGCAGTCTGAGAATAGGAAAGGGAAGTAGCATGTCCAGATTCCTACAGTGGTTTCCCAAGACTCTTTCCCACCCCTGTGCTATTCATTCATTAATTCAATGAACAAATGCTTACTAAATCCCACTACAGGTCAAGCGCAATGAACAAGACTAAGTCCCAACCCATTCCTCAAGTTATTTAGTATGCCTCAAATATCACAGCATTTCCACCCAGTTAATGTTACCTTCCTCTGAAGTCCCACAATCCTCTGATTGTGCCTCTTTGTAGACTATCTCCCTTTTTATTTACTCCTGCTCTTCCATATTTCTCCTCCATTCACTTCTTCCTCCTGGTTCCCTTTTTCCTTTCTTCTTTCCTGGAACATTTATTAAGTAACTTCTGTTTTCAGGGCACTGGAATAGACACTGGGAAGACACAAATGAAGAATAAGCATTTCTGCTTTTGAAAGGCTCACCGTACAAATGGAGATAGTAAATTACAATACAATATGATACAGGTCTTGTTTTAATTGAATGTCTCCTTCATCTAGCTCATGGTAATATCTCTATCATTTCTTCCTTTTTTTTGTTAAAGATTTTATTTATTTATTTGACACGCACAGAGGGAGATAGAGAGATAGAGCACAAGCAGGGGGAGCTATAGAGAGAGGGAGAAGTAGGCTCCCCAGTGAGCAGGGAGCCTGATGTGGAGCTCGATCCCAGGACCCTGAGATCATAACCTGACCTGAAGGCAGACACTTAACCAACTGAGCCACCCAGGCGCCATTGATCATTTCTTAACAGAGAATAAATCTTTAAAAGTAGAATCTGGTTCCAAGTCATCTTTATACTCTTCCTTATATATATTGGAAGTACAGTAAATGTTTCCTGAATTAAAATGGAAAGAATCAAAATGCTGTGCAAATCATGAGAGACACTGGATCATGCCTTGCTATCTTTAGTTTCTTGCTGCCTTCTTTTTCTGAGTTTTGTTCTTATGCCTATGCCATAATGAAAATAACTTTAATCACCCACTTATGTGCCAAGTGCATGGTGCTGAGTGAAGTAGAACTATTATTCTCATTTACAGATGAAGGAATTGAGGCACAGAGAGAGAAAGAAATCTGACCAAAATTATGATGCAATGAAGTTGAAGAAGCTTGGATTTGGTTCCATAATGTGAGCTTGTTTGTGATTCTGCATAGCACAATGTAGTAGATATAGAATAACCGTTTAGAGTCAAGTAACCTTGACTATTTTATTTGAACTTCAGTAAATTAATTAATCCTTCTGAGTTTCAGCTTGCTGGAAAATTGGGATAGTAATATTTACTCTAAATTAGTGCCTTGAGGATTAAATGAAATAAATATCCAAAACAAGGCCTAGCACTGAAGAAATGCTGACCGTTGTCTTTCACTTTTCTTTCTTCAGAGACTCAGTATCCTTCCCCCTCTTCCTCCTCTCCTTCCTCTTCCTTCTCCCTTCTTTCTTCCTTCTTCTTTTCTCCTTCTTTTTTCTTGTTTTCTTCTTTCTTCTTCTTCAGACTCAATGTTCTTGAAAATGGACTTATTTATTTCTGTTCCCTAAGGAATTGACACTTTATACCAGGTTGGAAATGCTTTGTCACTATTCTAGGACTTGGTGGGAAGTGGTAGGAAGTGGGTAATGCTGTGGTGGTGGCACTCCAAGGCTTTGGATTTCTAAGGCCAATGATCATATTCTAGAATTAGAGGGAGACCACTGTGGTCATCGTATGCAGGGGTCTTTAAAGATTTTGGCATCCAAATGTAAATTTAGTCCTAACAATTATATACAATAGTTGCCTCAGCAATTTTTCTATGTCCTTAAAATTTTTTGAAAAGATTGAGAGAGTAACAGATGTCCCCTACTTTAGCATCCTTTTCTCCAGTCACAGAATGGCTCCAGGTATCTGCCCTCTTCTGTTCCTATAACAGGAAGTCAGTGTGCTTATCTCTCCTTTTGGAAATTACCTCCCCCACCACACTCCACCACTTATTCTGTTACTTGGTCTCTTGTTTATATTTAGCATAAAGTGTTAAATTAATTTCAGATGTGCAATATAGTGATTCAGCAATTCTATGCATTACTCAGTACTCATCATGGTAAGTGTACTCTTTTTTAAAAATTTAAATCAATTTAGGGCGCCTGGGTGGCTCAGTCGGTTGAGCGACTGCCTTCGGCCCAGGTCATGATCCCAGGGTCCTGGGATCGAGTCCCACATCGGGCTCCCTGCTCTGCGGGGAGCCTGCTTCTCCCTCTCCCACTCCCCCTGCTTGTGTTCCCTCTCTCGCTGTGTCT
>NC_058413.1:62057672-62176470 GCF_002201575.2 Neomonachus schauinslandi | reverse complement strand
AAAAAAAAAAAAAAAAAAAAAAAAAACAAACTTAATTTATACAAGCACTTACTTTTAAAAAAAAAAAAAAAAAAAAAAAATTTAAATCAATTTAGTTAACATATAGTGTATTATAAGTTTCATGGGTAGAACTTAGTGATTCATCAATTGAATATAACACCCAGTGCTCATTACATCAAGGGCCCTCCTTAATATCCATCACCCAATTACTCCATCCCCCCACCCCTCCAGTGACCTTCAGTTTATTTCCTATAGTTACGAGTCTCTTGTGGTTTGCCTCCCTCTCTGTTTTTATCTTATTTATTTCCCTTCCTGTATGTTTATCTGTTTTGTTTCTTAAATTCCACATGAATGAAATCATATGGCATTTGTCTTTAGCTGACTGACTGACTTTGCTTAGCATAATACCCTCTAGTTCCATCCACGCTGTGGCAAATGGCAAGATTTCATTCTTTTTGATGACTGAGTAATATTCCATTGTGTGGAATATTCCACCTCTTATTTATCCATTCATTTGTCAATGGACATCTGGCTCTTTCCATATTTTGCTTATTGTGGACATTGCTAATATAAACATTAGGATGCATGTGCCCCTATGGATCACTATGTTTGTATCCTTTGGATAAATACCTAGTAGTGCAATTGCTGGGTCATAGGGTAACTCTATTTTTAACTTTTTGAGGCACCTCCATATGGTTTTCCAAAGTGGCTACATCAGTTTGCATTCCCAGCAACAGTGTAAGAGGGTTCCCCTTTCTCCACATCCTCGCCAACATGTGTTGTTTCCTGATTTGTTCATTTTAGCCATTCTGACCAGTGTGAGGTAGTATGTCATTGTGGTTTTGATTTGTATTTCCCTGATGCTAGCAATGAGCATTTTTTCATGTGTCTGTTAGCCATTTGTGTGTCTTCTTTGGAGAAGTGTCTGTTCATGTCTGCTGCCCATTTCTTGACTGGATTATTTGTTTTTTGGGTATTGAGTTTGATAATTTCTTTATAAATTTTGGATACTAGCCCTTTATCTGATAAGTCATTTGCAAGTATCTCCCATTCTGTAGGCTGCCTTTTAGTTTTGTTGACTATTTCATTTGCTGTGCAAAATCCTCATCACCTATTTTACCCATCCCCCCACTCACCTACCCTCTGGCAGCCACCAATTTGTTCACTCTAATTACGAATCTGTTTTTTTGTTTGTCTCTTTTTCTTTTGTTTCTTAAACTATGTCCATATATGAGTGAAATCATATGGTATTTGTTTTTCTCTGACTTATTTTGCTTAGCATTATACCCTCTAGAACCATCTATGTTATTGCAAATGGCAAGATTTCATTCTTTTTTAATGGCTGAGTAATGTTCCACTGTATACATATACCACTTCTTTATCCATTCATCTCTTGATAGACACTTGAGTTGCTTCCATATCTTGGCTATTGTAAATAATGCTGCGATAAACATGGGGATGCATATATCTTTTCAAATTAGTGTTTTCATTTTCTTTGGGTAAATACCCAGTAGTGAAATTACTGGATTGTATGGTAGTTCTATTTATAATTTTTTGAAGAACCTCCATATTGTTTTCCACAGTGACTTCATCAGCTTGCATTCCCATGAACAGTGCATGAGGGTTCCTTTTTCTCCACATCCTTGCCAGTGTTTGTTGTTTCTTGTGTTTTATTTATTTATTTATTTATTTATTATTATTATGTTATGTTAATCACCATACATTACATCATTAGTTTTTGATGTAGTGTTCCATGATTCATTATTTGCGTATAACACCCAGTGCTCCAAGCAGAACGTGCCCTCCTTAATATCCATCACCGGGCCAACTCATCCTCCCACACACCTCCCCTTTAGAACCCTTAGTTTGTTTTTCAGAGTCCATCGTCTCTCATGGTTCATCTCCTCCTCTGATTTCCCCCCTTCATTCTTCCCCTCCTACTATCTTCTTCTTCTTTTTTTTTTTTAACATATAATGTATTATTTGTTTCAGAGGTACAGATCTGTGATTCAACAGTCTTGCACAATTCACTGCACTCACCATAGTACATACCCTCCCTAGTGTCTATCACCCAGCTGTCCCATCCCTCCCAACCCCCCACAGTTTCTTGTGTTTTTGATGTTAGCCATTCTGACAGGTGTGAGAGATAGCTTCTTGTTTTAGTGTTTGTCTTCCTATTTGCCTCTTAAGGGAAACCTAAGGTCTTCCTGGCTTAAGGGAGTTGCTGACTACTATGGAATATAAATAATTTTAAGCAAAGAATACAAGCAAAGGAACAAGTGTTCAGAACCTTGGAAAGTTCTCAGAGTTTGGCTTCCAGACTTGAGTCCTTCCTGTCATGAAAACTAGAAGTCCTACTGCTTTTATTCTAAGTAGTGGAGACTGCCAACCCCCCCCCCACCACTCCGTTCTCTAGAGTCTACCCTTTAATGATACCAAGTTTAAAAATGGAAGGAAGGAAGATAAGAATTGATGCCTGCTAATTTCCAGAAAGCAATGTGATCTAGGCCAACTGATCAAAAATCTTTTCATTTAATGGAATTTTTTGGCAGTCCTGTGAGGCTTATAGACCAATTCTCAGAATAAGGTTCTTATATACATACAATAAAATACACAAAATTACAGAGGATAACAATTATACTGAAATAAAGGAATCAAAATATTAGCACGACTCAAACCTTTCAGTATATTCACTAATAAGCAGTTTTAAAGTCCACTGGAAACCAATGACCATGTCTTGGTTACCAGTGTGAGAACACACAGCTTTATTGTTAGAGGTTGAATGACTACTAGGAGCAGAGGTGTGCTATAGTTAGGCCAACATCTGTAGGTAGGAAGATTGTGATTAAGTGTGATTAAGGGCAAGTCTAAATACTACTGTAATTTCACATTAGTGGTATGTGTGACATATTTGTAATAATTATAATGGTATAGCAAAATATCTGTCATTTCTTCTGGCTACAAAATCACAGGCACAGCTAATCCTATTGTGCTTTTTACTTACATTCATAGTTTAAGGAAATGCTAAATTTCAGTTAGAAATAAGTGAAAATACTATGCAATATATTTTTGCATGCAAATTCATGGACTCCAGAAATCCATTTATATTCCTATTGGTGGTATGTGGACCCCAAATTAAAACCCTGTCCTAGGACTTCCTGTCAGCTATTGTCTTTCCCTGTCTTCTTTACTAGGCCACTGGGACCTGTCCTTTGAGCCTTCCTTGCTGTCACATAGTTTTGTCTAAATATCTTGGAATATCACTAATATCAGGATAAATTAACAGCATCTGTGAGAATAAGGAAGTTTGAACTGCCAATTTGGCTTGAGGTTGCAAAATACAGTGACACAATTTTACTTTGCTACCCTTGCCATTTCTTGCCTTTTTTTTTTTTTTTAAGCAATTATTTGGTGGAAGACTCAAGGGGTGGGGAAAGGAAGATAGCAATTGTAGATGCAACATAAGGACCACACAGCTCATGGTAGCTTTCCAGATGAGTATGAATATGCAGATTTTAGGCTTATGATAATCAAAAGGCCTGGAGGTTCTTTTCCCAGTCTCCTTATATTTCAGTGCTATTTCCAGTGCACATTCTGATGATCCTAATTAGGTTTTTCTCCCATATGTGTTAGAATTTCAATTGTGATTGTATGTGTATCAATTTATGAATAGGCAGGAATGCCATTTCATCTCATGGATCATCTGATCTCATCGATACAGCACTGACAGGCAGGGGGTGTCTCACAGTCTCAATATTCAGTGTTCTCTGTTGTCTCTGAAGTTGTGTGAGCTAAAACGCCTCCATGACTTTGGGCCTCTAAATGAATGCATCTTGAATATGTCAACTGCTGCTTTCCTAACTGACATGGACAAAAGAGGGCATCTTCAGATTTACCACACAGGTTATTTTAGTCATTTGTATTCATAAGAGGGTGGTGTCCTGAACAATGGGGTGCTAGTCCTATTAGCATCCACACAGAGTCATGTCCCTGTAGTGAAACGTCTGGACTCTGTGCTGTGCTGGATCACACCAAGTTGGTAGCATTTGGCTTCTGCTCCCCTTTTTCCCATGAGAGAGAAGCGCTCTCTCACATGGTTGCTGAGACTGAGCCACACCACACAATCTGCAGATCCCCAGACACACCAGGCCATTTCACACCTCTGTGCTCCTGTACTGTTGTCCCCATTGGCTAGATGTACTCAGGCTGCTGTTTTCTGGGGGACCTCAAGATTTTGCTCAAATAGCACTTCATTCAATTAAACTTCAGGAATCTTTTCCTGAAAACTCTAGGAATAGTTAAGCACTTCCTTCTATGTGTTCTCACATTACTATGATTATACTTTGTATACTGATGCTATAATTTGTTAATTCATTCAGCACATGTTTTTTGGAGATCTTCTCAGTCATGGACTCATTCTCAAGGCAGTGATGAGTAAGACAGACGTGACCCTGCCTTTCCAGAGCTTATAGCCCTGTAAATATTCCACAACACTGTATCTGCTTATTTATGTTTCTTGCCATCAACTCAAATAAGAAACACAGTACTCTTTTCCTTAATTTCCTCTCAAACCATTCACAAAAATATTTATGTTGCAGCAGACCTTAGAGAGGGATATTTTTCATTGCAGAAATTGAAAATACCATAAATTTCAAATGTAGACATTTCCCTTCTTAAAAGTTCTTCTACCACTCCACCACTGGGAAGTGATCAAATTTCCCAGTAAGTTTCAGCCTTCTGCCAGGCTGATACGTTCTCTCCTTCTTGAAGGTACAATCACATCTTACTTTTCACAATAGTTTTTGAGACCAATTTTAACTTTCTATTCCCTTATTTGCTTCCAGGCATACTTTCCAGAAAGAAAAATGAATTGAGGAACTCTGCTAAAAAAGTCATCTGCCCTGGGTCTTACTTACTCTTTAACAGTACAGAAACAGTAAAAAATAGGAAATCTTATGTTTTATTATCTTATTCATCATAGGTGAAGGAACCAGGATAGAGATATTTTTTCTTCCATTAAGATGATTTGTGTACCTTATCCAAACTTTTAGAAGGCAGAAGTATCTACAATCAAGTTTGATTTTAAATAATATCAAAAAATTCTGCTGTAATATAATGCTATATACTGATAAAGCATTTATGGCTTTATAAAGGATTGTAACTTTCACTGAGAGCCAGTAATGAAAGATTAACAGACTGTAGAAAGATGAATTTAGCTTTGTTATGAGACTGGAACTTACTAAAACCTAGGGTGGGTTTACTGAATCAGAGCCTACGTTATTTCTAGTAAAATGTCCTTTTCTGCAAACTTAAAACATAGTCCATGTTACACTTATTTTTTTTCTTGCCATAAATCAACTTCTTCATAGGTCCCTTCTATTCTTTGATTTTTTTAAAAGTTTTTATTTTAGCTCCAGTTTAACAGTGTTATATTAGTTTCAGGTGTGCAGTATAGTGATTCAACACTTCAATACAACACCTGGTGCTTATTACAGCAAGTGCACTCCTTAATCCCCATCACCTATTTCACCCAACCTCCCAACCCCTCCCCTCTGGTAACCATCAGATTGTTTTCTATAATTAAGATTGTTTCCAGCTTTGTCTCTCTCTGTCTTATTTTTTTCCCCTTGTTTCTTTTGTTTCTTAAATTCCACATATGAGTGCTTAACATAATATTCTTTGACTCCATCCGCATTGTTGCAAATGGCAAGATTTCATTTTTTTTATGGCTGAATAATATTCCATTGTATATATACCACTTCTTCTTTATCTATTCATCAGTCATTGGACACTTGGGCTGTTTCCATGATTTGTAGATGCTATTGTAGATGCTGCTGCTATAAACATTGGGGTACATGTATCCCTCTAAATTAGTATTATTGTACTCTTTGGGTAAATACCTCGTGGTGCAGTTGCTGGATCTTGGGGGCAGTTCTATTTTTAACTTTCAGAGGAGACTCCATACTGTTTTCCAGAGTGGCTGCCCCAGTGTGCATGCCTGCCAAGAGTGCAAGAGGGTTCCTTTTCCCCCCCCACATCCTTGCCAATATCTGTTGTTTCTTGTGTTCTTGATTTTAGCATTTCCAACTGATGTGAGGTAGTCAAATATTGTTAAAAAGTCTATAGTACCCAAAGAAATCTACACATTTAAAGCAATCCCTATCAAAATACCAACAGCATTTTTCACAGAGCTAGAACAAGCAAACCTAAAATTTGTATGGAACCACAAAATACCCTGAATAGCCAAAGAAACCTTGAGAAGGAAAAGCAAAGGCATCACAATTCTGGATATCAAGTTACATTACAGAACAGTAGTGATCAAAAGAGTGTGGTACTAGCACACACACACACAAACACATAGATCAAGGGGACAGAATAGAAACCCAAAAGTGAACCCACAACTATATGGTCAGTTGATCTTTGACAAAGCAGGAAAAATTATCCAAAGGGGAAAAGACAGTTTCTTCAGCAAATCGTGTTGGGAGAACTGGACAGCAATATGCAAAAGAATGAAACTGGACCACTTTCTTACACCATACACAAAAATAAATTCAAAATGGATTACGGACCTAAATGTGAAACCCGAAACCATAAAAATCCTAGAGAAGAACACAGGCAGTACCTCTTTGACATTGACTGTAGCAACTTCTTTCTAGGTATGTCTCCTGAGGCAAGGGAAACAAAAGCAAAAATAAACTAGTAAGACTACATCAAAATAAAAAGCTTCTGCACAGCGAAGGAAAAATCAACAAACCCAGAAGGCAACCTATGCAATGGGAGAAGATATTTGCAAATGATATATCTGATAAGGGTTGGTATCCAAAATATATAAAGAACTTGTAAAACTCAACACCTCCAAAATGAAGAATCCAATTAAAAAATGGGCAGAAGACATGAATAGACATTTTCCCAAAGAAGACATACAGATGGCCATCAAGGAAATGCAAATCAAAACTACTATGAGATACCACCTCATTCTTTCTGATTTTGTCATAGAAATTTTCTGTGGCTGTGGATGTATTGAGCCAACTTTTTATTATGTTTTCAAATTCTTACATGTTTAAGGAAGGATTAATTACTTAATCTTATTTGTTTGTGGTGGCTAATATTTTCATGATTCTTTAGATGTGGATTTGTGTTAATTTGAATGGAATGGATCTCTATGTGATTAGCTTGATTTTCATGTTGTAACTGTTATTGTCATTACTATTACTACTTGGTGCATTTCATTTCAGAGAATTTTCATATGTGTTTATATTACTGTAATAAAAATTCACATCATATTTTGTATTTTGCTTTGTTCAGTTAATATTTGATGTACACTTTGAAGAGTATTCAAAACCAATTTTTTTCCAGCTTTATTAAGAAATAATTGACATATAACATTGTGTAAATTTAAAGGTACATAACATGATGATTTGATGCATTTATATATTGCACCACAGCATTAGCTAACACCTCTATCCCATCACATAATTACCATTTCTTTTTGTAGTGAGGGATTTAAAATATACTCTCTTAGCAGCTTTTAAGTATATAATATAGTATTATTAGCTATAATCATCATGCCGCACATTACATCCCCAGAACTTGTTAATCTTTTTTTTAAAAAAAATCTTTCTTTTATTCTCTTAATCCCCTTCACCTATTTCACCCATTCCCCCCACCCACCATCCCTCTGGTAACCACTAGTTCTCTATAGTTCAGAGTCTGTTTTTGTTTGTCTCTTTTTCTTTGTTCATTTGTTTTATTTTTTAAATTCCACATGTAAGTGAAATCATATGGTATTGGTCTTTCTCTGACTGACTTATTTTGCTTAGCATTGTACCTTCTAGAACCATTCATGTTGTTGCAAATGGCAAGATTTCATTCTTTTTTTTGGTTGAGTAATATTCTTTTGTGAATGGATAAAGAAGTGGTATGTGTGTGTCTTTGTACACACACACACACACACATACCTACTTTATTCATTCATCTATAGGTGGACACTTGGGTTGCTTCCATATCTTGCCTATTGCAAATAATGGTGCAATAAACATGGGGTTGCATGTATCTTTTCAAATTAGTGTTTTTGTTTTCTTTGGGTAAATAGTAGCGTAATTGATGTATATGTGTTAATTCTATTGGTCATTATTTAGGAACCTCTGTACTGTTTTCCAGAGTAGCTGCACCAGTTTGCATTCCCACCAATGGTGCACAAGAATTCCTTTTTCTCCACATCCTTGCCAACACCTATTGTTTCTTTTTTTTTTTTTAAAGATTTTTTATTTATTTATTTGAGACAGAGAGAATGAGAGAGAGAGAGAGCACATGAGAGGGGGGAGGGTCAGAAGGAGAAGCAGGCTCCCCGCTGAGCAGGGAGCCCGATGCGGGACTTGATCCAGGGACTCCAGGATCATGACCTGAGCCGAAGGCAGTCGCCCAACCAACTGAACCACCCGGGCGCCCACACCTGTTGTTTCTATTAGCCATTTTAACAGGTTTAAGGAGATAGCTCATTGTGGTTTTGATTTGCATTTCCCTGATGATTCGCAATGTTGAACAGCTTTCCATGTGTCTATTTGGCTTTTAGCAGGTCTTTGGAAATAACGCCTATTCAGGTCCTCTGCCCATTTTTAATTGAATTGTGTGTGTGTGTGTGTGTGTGTTTGATGTTGAGTTGTGTACGTTCTTTATATTAACCCTTCACTGGATATATCATTTGCAGATATCTTCTCCTCTCAAGGTTGCCTTGTCATTTTGTTGATGGTTTCCTTCTCTGTGAAAAAGCTTTTTATTCTTGTGTCGTCATAATAGTTTAATTTTGCTTTTGTTTCCCTTGCCCCAGGAGACATACTAGAATAATATTTTTATAGATAATGTCAGAGAAATTACTGCCTATATTTTCTTCTAGGAATTTTATGGTTTCTGGTCTCACATTTTGGCCCTTAACCCATTTTGAGTTTATTTTTGTGTATAGTGTAAGAAAGTGGTCCAGTTTCATTCTTTTGCATGTAGCTGTGCAGTTTTTCCAGCACCATTTGTTGAAGAGACTGTCTTTTCCCCATTGTATATTCTTGCCTTCTTTGTTATAGATTAATTGACCATAAAAGCATGGACTTATTTCTGGATTCTCTATTCTTTTCCATGCAACTGTTATGATCTCTGGGTCTGTTTTTGTGCCAGTACCATACTGGCTTGATTACTATAGCTTTGTAGTATATCTTGAAATCTGGAATTGTGATACCTCCAGTTTTGTTTTTCTTTTTTAAGACTGCTCTGGCTTTTTTTTTTTCCCTAAAGATTTTATTTATTTGTTTGCCAGAGAGAGAGAGAGAGGGAGAGTACAAGCAGGGGGAGTGGCAGGCAGGGGGAGAAGCAGGCTCCTTGCTAAGCAAGGAGCCCAATGTGGGACTTGATCCCAGGACCCTGAGATCATGACCTGAGCCAAAGGCAGACGCTTAACCATCTGAACCACCCAGGTGCCCCTGCTCTGGCTTTTCAGAGTCTTTGTGGTTCCATTCAAATTTTAGTATTATTTGTTCTAGTTTTATGAAAAATACTGTTGGTATTTGATAGGGATTGCTTTGCAGAATTTACTAATCTTATAACTGGAAGTTATAAACCAATGTCTCTTCATTTCCCCCATCCCCAAGCCCCTAGTAACCAAAACTGTATTATCTGTTTTACTGAGTTTACCTTTTTTAGATTCCATGTATAAACAATATCATATAGTATTTGTCTTTTTGTGTCTGACTTACTTCACTTAGCATAACACCCTCAAAATTCATCCACATTGTCACAGACAGCAGGATTTCCTACTTTCCTGTGGCTGAATAATATTCCATTGTTTATATATACAACATCTTTTTTATCCACTCATCTGTTGATGGACACTTGTTTTCACATCTTATCTATTATGAAAGATGCTACAATGAACATGGGGCTGCAGATATCTCTTCAAGATCCTGCAAAACCAAAATTTTTAATGACTGCCTAATACTTTATTAAATTCATATCAGTAATCACTTCACCATTTCCTCAGGGAAGTTTGCTTATTTTCATTTTTAAAGTAAGTATAAGTAATTCTGTGATTAACTTCTACTTGGATTTGACCTGTCCATATTTTAAATTCCTAGAGATGCAACTGCTGTCCATAAAATAGTTTTTAAATTTTTGATTTCCAAAGGTTTGAGGTAGTATACAATTCTACCAATTAAATAGAAAAATTACTGTCTTATTGCTCGCCAGTCTGTTATATTTAAAATCACTAAAGACACATACAAAAGATGTTGCCTCATTGTTGCTACAAGGAGTTAATTACTATATTGCTATAATTGCAGTTATAGTACTACATTTTTATGTATTGGTTATTAGTTGCTTTTTCTCTTTTGTGAATTATTTATTTTCTCCCTTCTTATTATTTAATCTATTATAGTTTGAGTGAGTTTTTACTTTATAAGACTTTTTAAAAAAATTATTATGCTCAATTAGCATCATTAATTTTTGATGTAGTGTTCAATGATTCATTAGTTGCATATAACACCCAGTGCTCATCACCACACGTGCCCTCCTTAATACCCATCACCCAGTTATCCCAGCCCCCAATTCCTCCCTTCCGTAACCCTCAGTTTGGTTCCCAGAGTCCAGAGTCACTCATGGTTTGTCTCCCTCTCTGATTTCTTCCCATTCAGTTTTCCCTCCCTTCCCCTGTGGTCCTCCATGCTATTTCTTATGTTCCACATATGAGTGAAACCATATGATAATTGTCTTTCTCTGCTTGACTTATTTCACTTAGCATAATCTCCTCTAGTTGCATCTATGTTGATGCAAATGGTGAATATTCATCCTTTCTGATGGTTGAGTAATATTCCATTGTATATGCAAACCACATCTTCTTTATTCATTCATCTGTTGAAGGGCATCTCAGCTCCTTCCACAGTTTGGCTATTGTGGATATTGCTGCTATGAACATTGGGGTGCATATGGCCCTTCTTTTCACTACATCTGTATCTTTGGGATAAATACCTAGTAGTGCAATTGCTGGGTCATAGTGTAGCTCTATTTTTAATGTCTTGAGAAACCTCCATACTGTTTTCCAGAGTGGCTGCACCAACTTGCATTCCTACCAACAGTGTAAGAGGGTTCCCCTTTCTCCACATCCTTGCCAACACTTGTTTCCTGTCTTGTTAATTTTTGCCATTCTAACTGTTGTAAGGTGGTATCTTATAGTGGTTTTGATTTGTATTTCCCTGATGGCTAGTGATGTTGAACATTTTTTCATGTGTCTCTTAGCCATTTGTATGTCTTCTTTGGAGAAGTGTCTGTTCATGTCTTCTGCTCATTTCTTGACTGGATTATTTGTTTTTTGGGTGTTGAGTTTGAAAAGATCTTTATATATCTTGGGTACCAGCCTTTTATATATAATAAAGTTACTTTCCTGGATTATAGTTGTTGCAATTTTATTTTCTTTTTAATCTTTTTAATATTTGCTATTGACACTTAACTTTTTAAATCTTCATCAGATCGGTAGATCCTTTCTTCGATGCTAGAAGTTAGAAGACTGGAGTAAATGTTCTTGATGTCTAGGAGCCTTTTGATTTTGTAATTTTGGGGGTTTATGATTTTATCATGGAGAATCAGCTTACACATTTTTTTTTCCTGCCTTCGGATAGTGTGTCTTAGTGGGTACTACCTTTCATTCATATTTCAGAGCACCAGTTTCTTAGAGAATAAACAATTTAAATTTTATATTAAAATGCTAAGAAGCACAATAAGAGCCCCAAACAATGGCAAAGATTCAATGCATAATTTAAGGGAATTTTATATAAAAATAATTAAAAAGGTAGATGTGATTTTAAACTGTTTGGCCATGTGCTTTATTAATATACTTCACAGCAGCTAAGGAAACACAGCTAGGTTATCTGTTCTGGTTCCAAAACCTATAAGCTTCTTCTGTGCCTTTTTGCTTTCATGATCAGAGAACTCCCTTTTATTATCATTGTTATAATAACATGGAATCAATAACAATTAAAATTGATTGAGAGCCTATGATGTACTCTCTACTCTTCTAGGTTCTGATGATACAAGCAGATAAATCTTTGGAGATTACATTTGAAGGAATTGCATAATATAATAAGGAAAGATGTGATAACTCCTTTGAAATCCTCGCTCTGTCTCTCTCTTTTTTAAATAAGGAAGACCATAGAAAATGTGTCAAGGACAATCTGAATTTAAATAAATATGACTGAAAAAATTCTTTAATATAGTAGTTAGAAAATCTTGATGCTGATGAAAATAAATAAAAAATAAATAAATAAATAAATAAATAAATAAATAAATAAATAAATAAATAAATAAAATATCCCCAAAAGGTAAGTATTTGAACAGAGAAAAATCCATGGACTCTTGAAATTCATTACTTCTTTGCAGCCTGGGAATGACTTTCACTCTTATTCTTAGAGGGGTAAAAGTCATATCTAATATATTTTCTAATAAACCTCCACATTCCAGTAAACTGAATTAAATGAGAATGTAACTTCTCACCTTCAATTTGTTATGAATAAAAACTTCAATCCGCATGTCAGCTCAAGTTTCTGACTCATGTTCTTCTCAAGATGTCCACATGTCATTAAGGGCTCTGATCTCAGAGTCTGCTATATAACTTGGGCTAACATTTTGAACATCACTGCTGGGGAAATGTGAGACAGTCCACTAGAGAGGTGGAATGAACTATTCTGGGCCAGCCACAGACATGGACGAGCCTGTTCTCACTGGCTGGGGTAAGGGCTTCCTTCTCAGCTGTGTCTGTTCTCTCTTTTCTTTCTGTCTACCTTTTTAGCAAGGAGACTGTCTTAGGGATCTTCAGGATGCATGAAAGCAAAAGTTACTCCAAGTAGACAAAGAAAAAGAGAATAAGCAGAAGGATGCAGGGAAGTCTCAAAGAACTCAATCTGGAAACACAATTGAGTATTTCCCTGCCTTCCAGTTTCTGCTTCTCTTTGTTTATCTGTCCTATTCTGATGCTTGTTTCTTTTTCTCTCCCAACTTTATGGT
Organism: Neomonachus schauinslandi; assembly: GCF_002201575.2. Classification (NCBI taxonomy): domain Eukaryota; kingdom Metazoa; phylum Chordata; class Mammalia; order Carnivora; family Phocidae; genus Neomonachus; species Neomonachus schauinslandi. Next base: position 62,163,435 of record NC_058413.1, on the reverse strand, counting down.
GGTATAATTGACAAATAAAACTGTAATATATTTAAAGCATACATCATTATAATTTGATATACATATGTATTGTGAAAGGATTTCCCCATTAAGTTTCTGCATATCAAGGTTCACATCAATTGAAATAAACTTTCCCAATACAAATATGTGTATGTGCGGCAGTTTAATTCCACTCTCCCAAAGTCTTTTGATGGTAAGTGGTAGCTGTATTAGGTAATATGTACCTAGTGTTTTCTGCATGCCAGGCCCTTGTTCCAAGTGCTTTAGAAATTTTAGTTCTTCAAACCTCATAAACCTATGTGGAAGTTACTATTCTCTCCATTTTAGAGTTGAGTGTGACTGGTTCAAGGTCACACAGCTAGTAATGTTATAGAATTAAGATTGAACTCAAGCATTCTGGCTCTAGAGTCTGTGGTCTTAGCCATCATGCCTTACTGCCTCTCAAAAGGTGCTAATGGAAGCTTTTTTTTACATTGCCAGGTATATCTGGTTTTATTGCTGTACACTGAAATGCAGGCTATTCAATTGGGTGCCAGTCCTGCATGCATCACTATGAAACTTCACAAAACTGACATTTAATATCAGTGGAAATAAATCTGTCACACAATGACATTGTGTTTGAGGTAGAGATAAAAAATATTGTGTGTGGCTTTGTTGACTATCATTCATCCTTTTATTTATAGCAAGTTATTGATTTAGAATTATTCAACACCTATTCATAAAATATTGGTAAATTAATAATAATAGATTACAAGCTGGAGATCATTTGTATTTCACCTAGCATGGAGGGTAAGGAATAGTTTAGAATAAGTCCCTTTTAATGCATCATTTTGCCATTCCTGTGTAATTTCAATGCAATCCAGAATGAATATGACTTCAGTCTGGAACTGAGGCTATATCAGTGCCCAAAGAGCATCAAATCTACTGAATATTTTTATTTCTGAGTACATATGTATATCTACTAACCACACTGAGATTTAGAAGGCAGTATAATTGAGTCTAAATTAGGTAGACTTTAGAGCCAGAGAGATAGTTCAAACCTTAGTAATAAGGAATAGCACAGAGGACCACAGGGGAAGGGAAGGGAAACTGAATGGGAAGAAATCAGAGATGGAGACAAATCACGAGAGAATTTGGACTCTGGGAACCAAACTGAGGGTTATAGAATGGAGGGGCGTGGGGTGATGGGTATTAAGGAGGGCATGTGTGGTGATGAGCACTGGGTGTGCAACTAATGAATTGTTGAACACTACATCAAAAACTAATGATGTACTTTGGGAAAATGTCTGTTCATGTCTTCTGCCCATTTCTTGATTGGATCATTTGTTCTTTGGGTGTTGAGTTTGATGAGTTCTTTATAGATTTTAGATACTAGCCCTTTATCTGATATGTCATTTGCAAATATCTTCTCCCATTCTGTTGGTTGTCTTTTGGTTTTGTTGACTGTTTCTCTTGCTGTGCAAAAACTTTTTATCTTGATGAGGTCCCAATAGTTCATTTTTGCCCTTGCTTCCCTTGCCTTTGGTGATGTTTCTATGAAGAAGTTGCTGCGGCTGAGGGTGAAGAGGTTGCTGCCTGTGTTCTCCTTTAGGATTTTGATGGACTCCTGTCTCACATTGAGGTCTTTCAACCATTTGGAGTCTATTTTTGTGTGTGGTGTAAGGAAATGGTCCAGTTTCATTCTTCTGCATGTGGCTGTCCAATTTTCCCAACACCATTTGTTGAAGAGACTGTCTTTTTTCCATTGGACAATTAATATAACATAATAAAATTAAAAAAAAACTAATGATGTACTATATGTTGGCTAATTGAACATAATAATAAAAAATAAAAAAAAAGAAAAAAGAGAAAAAACAAACAAACAAAAATAATGAAAACTCCCAGGAATTGACAATTTTGTGATTTCACCTTCCTTTCTTCATCTGGAAAATGGTAATTGTTGTGAAGATTAAATAAGAAAATAATCTTTCCATGAGAGGAGTAACTGTTAGGAGATTATTTAGCCTTCCTTGACTTCCTTATTTGTAAAATGGAGACATTAGTGTCCGTTTTTTTAGGTGATTGTGATGATTTAATGAAAAAATATAGGTAATGTGCCCAATGCTCATTAATTCCAACCTAGTAGGTGCTCAAATACCTGATTTCTTTCCTTCTTCCTCATTTCTGAACTCAGTTAAAGTACTTCAGTTGGCTGAGTGTCTTCTGATGAAAGTGTTTTCTGAAATATTCAGGTTACTTATATATGAAGTAATATATTTGGACAAGTAAGAATTGCTATGACAATTCAGGAACATAAAAAAGGGAAGTGAATGGGCCAATTTTGGAATTAATGCTAAATCCTTCTAAGCATTTCACAGCAATTCAGAATCTCTTTCCAACTGGTCTGTAATCAGATTATCTGGCGTCTGATATTTGGAGAAGCCTAACTGAATTAAACTCTGTTTAGTTCAAGCTGCTTCACTCCCTCTTGTGTACCTCATTGCAACTACCACTGAAGAATTGAGTAGTTCCATAACTGAATTTTCTATGAGATTGATTTCCCAGGTACTATTCTTATTGTCTATTTCCTACTTCAAGTCTTCCATGAGTGTGAGATCACACACTTGCATCCTATTACAGAGAATCCAGAGATGTTAAGTTTTCTTACTACATCAGGAGGTAAAACTTCTAATGTAAAAAAATTGCCAAAACTTAGGAAAGTGTTAAAATGGTTGTTATCCAGAAATGATGTGTGTTAAACTTTCCATAACAAATGTACCTATTCTCCTATGGCTGGATATTAAAGTTGTTTCTGAATTTTTGCTTTTTAAGATAATGTACTGAATATTGTTTATAAATTGGCTTTAAAAATTTCTTTGAGAATAGAGTCCTACAAAGGGTATTGTTGAGTTCACATGTATAGAAAACCTTACTGTGATTCTTAGCATTGTAGAATATTTCCATAAAGTTGTTAATACTCCTGACAGTTGTGGATTTGTTTGCTTCACCATTATCTTGAGCGTTATCAGTTAAAATGTTTTTTAGAGAATGTCAATTTTATAACTAACGTGCATTTCCACAATGGCTAGTAATATTAACATAATCTCATTTGATTATTGGTCACTTTTATTCCTTTCACAATTTTATTTTGTGTGGATTATTTTTCTATATACTATGTTCATAATTCTACTGGAGTTTTAGTTTTCTTCACATTGATTTGTATGAAGTTTTACATACCAAGATCATGAAAATTTGTTTATAGTATATTTCAAATATTTTTTCTGCATGTATTGTTTACTTTTTATTTTGTTTTGTTACAACCTGTGATGTTCAAAAGTCTAAAAATTTGCATGTGGTTGATGCTACCTGTTGTTAATATTGTGATTTCTTCTTTTGTTTTATGCTTTAGTGTTATTTTCAACATAAGATCAAATACATTTTGAAGTATATTTTAAATTTTTAAGTGATTTCTCATTTAACATTTGGCTTTTTAATCCACCAAGAATTTCTGTTGGTGTATGGTAGTAAATAAAGGTCTAATTTCATTAGGGTTTAACTTGGTTGTCTTGGTACTTTTTATTGAATTGTCTTTGATTTCTTCATTCATTTATGATCTGTCCTCTGTAATGTAAGTAAAACAGGTTATTTTTAGGCTATCTTTATTTAAAAAATAATCTGTGCATTGATTATTCATTGCTAATGTATATCAAAAATTTATTAGTCTCATTTATCCTATCAGGTAAACTCTAGAATCACTTTGTCAAGTTAGTGATTTTGCATCTAAATAGGGAAATGTATGTCTCTCATTTACTTTTATCCTGTTATTATAATAACCAGATAACTTGCTTTGAGCATCCAAGTTAAATGCAGACCTTCTTTTTCTACCATGTACTTTGATCCATGTGTCTATACATATCTATCATTTTGGAATGATCCCATATGAGGTGAGTCTAAGGCCATTGAGTCAGTATTATATCAGAGCAGGAAAGTGGAAGGCCTATGTAACATTGGGCATATGTTAATCTTGAGGTAAAAATTTTGGAAATGGCTTGGTAGTGTGTCTGTACCATATACATTTTGCCTTCCTTTCTTTAACCCATGAAGAAGTCATTCTACATCTATATTAACAGATCCTACACTTGTTCACTAGATTCCATTCTCTTTTGCCTGTTTGAAGTATAGAAAGCTCAAAATAAAAATACCTGTTACAATACAAACTGAGTTTTATTGACTTACTCCATTGACAGGGAACACCAAACATACAATTCTTAAATGGCATCTTGTTAGGGGAAATCAGGATATCAGAAATGGGATAAGTCTTTAGGTTTGTTGGATTTTAAGGTAGGTCAATCTAAGTGACATGAGGTTCTGAATATAGTTGGATAATTGATGAAGGTAGTTCTTCTGTCAGTATTGCATGTCTGGTGGGTTTGTTGTATAGGTTCTCAGACCTCTATCTTTTGGTCATTCTCTAGTGAGGCCAGAGGGTCAGTCTTAAAATCAGTGTCATGCCAGATTCACACCATGGTCCTGATCTCTAGGTGACATCTTTATCTCAGTCACAGCAGTTCAGCGTCAAACCATGGTTTGCCCTTCTTGCTGCTTTTGTCAGATGATGAGTGGTTGAATCATCTGACATGACAGTGGCTATACAGCGGCATTTAGGACTCATGAGAAGTCACACTTGACAACTGGAATACACACAAAGAATAAGAGCCTGAATGCTGTGAAATCATGATCCCCAAATACCAAAATCTGTAAAGAAAACATATCCCACACTCCCTTTGATTTGTTTTGGAGAGTCCGGTGGTCATCACCTTCAGTTTACATGAACTATTCTACCTGACCAATTATATTTATCCAAATTCAACATGAAGTATTGGAAATTACGCAGGTACCATCATGGCTAGCTAACAGAATGTGAAAGCTATTTAATTATTTATTTCTACTTGGGTTAAAGAGTTTTAGACCTGCTTTTAAGGCTTGAGCATTAGATACTAGGAGAATATCATTTATATTTTTGGCTTATTGATAAATTTCTGACCACCCTTTCTAATTCCATAACCTTTATTGTATAAATTTTTGCTCACATAGTATATATAAAAAGTAGATTAATAATTATTCTAATTCTCCAGAGTAGCTTAGAATAGCTTTGTTTTGAAATTCCTGGGAATACACTTAAATGAAACATGAAGCACAGACGTACAGTGATCATGAATACTTGAAAGTTTTGACAAATTACCAGTATAGACAAGTAAAATTTTTTTATAGTAAACAAGGGAGGGTTTGATGGCCACATAAAAGACAGGACTTTGTTGGAGCACAAATTTTGTTGTGGGAGTAAATGTTTAATATAATAGGAGTGCCAGTTAACTCTTCTTTTGAGAAGACAGATTCTCTAGATAGAGCCGAATAATTCCTGTAAGGATGTTGGAGAATCTCTGAGGAGAACAAGTGCCCTATTATGCAAACATAGCCTCAATGTTCATTCCTGTTACTGCTGGGTTTTTGGCTTCTGTTGAGAGCACTGTAATAATTTTTATAAAAGTTTTTTTTGCTGTTATATGGTCAAGTTCAATTTTTACATGATTGGATATTATAGTCAATACCATGGTTATATTTTAGGTACTAGAAGTGTTCTGTGGATGACTCTGAATGTTCAGGTACATGGTGATTAGTGTACGGCAAAACCAAGTCATTACGGTTTAGGGTTATTGTTGTCAGTCTTTAAGAATCTTATGATATGGGGGGGCGGAGCAAGATGGCGGAGGAGTAGGAGACCTGGATTTCGTCTGGTCTCAGGAATTCAGCTGGATAGGGATCAAACCATTCTGAACACCTACAAACTCAACAGGAGATCAAAGAAAAGAAGAGCAACCACTCTCTCATCAGAAAAGCGACCACTTTCTGGAAGGTAGGACGTGCGGAGAAGTGAATCCCAGGCGATATTCGGGAGGATAGACGGCGGGGGGGGGGGCCTCCGGCGGCCGCTTCTGGCAAGTGATAGAGCCGCGGAGCACAAAATCAGAACTTTTAAAAGTCTGCTCCACTGAGGGACATCACTCTGGTGGCTAAGCGGGGGGTGGAACCCTCTGGGACAGTGTGGTCTCAGGACCCACGGGTCACAGAAAGACCGGGGGTGCCTGAGTGTGGCAGAGCTCCCAGGTATCGGAGCAGGGAAGCCGGCTGCAGAGGCGGAGCCCAGGCGCGGGCTCTCAGCTCGGGGTTGCCATAAACCGGGATCCGCGGCACAGTCGGGCCACTGCTCCTCCAGCAGGGACCCAACAAGCGGCAGACCTGGGGAGACTCACCTTCCTCCCCCGGGAGGAGCCGCACGGGAGTGCACCGCAGGGATCTGCTGGGTTTGGAGACTCCACCCGGGGTCAGGTGCCAGAGATAGAAATGCGCGGTCACAGGCCGGGTGAGCACGGAGTGCGGCTGGAGACCGGGGAGACGGGAGTGACTGACGGCTTTTCTCTGGGGGTTCACTGAGAAGCGGGGCCCCGAGTTCTCGGCTCCTCCGGGGCGGAGATTGGGAGGCCGCCATTTTCACTCTCCGCCTCCAAAGCTGTACGGAAAGCTCGCAGGGAACAAAAGCCCCGGAGAGCAAACCCGAGCAGATTACTTAGCTGGGAGGGGGCAAGGGCGGGGCAATTCTGCCTCCGGCAAAGACATTTGGAAACCACGGCAACAGGCCCCTCCCCAGAAGATCAGCGAGAACAGCCAGCCAAGACCAAGTTTACCCATCAATGAGAACAGCAGAACTCCAGCTCTAGGGGACTACTGCACATAGAATTCATGGCTTTTTTACCATGATTCTGTAGTCTTTCAAAGTTAATTTTTTTTTAACTGTCTTTTTTTCTTTTTGAATTTTTCTTTTTCCCTTTTTCAACCAACATCTTATCAATCCCTTTTTTTAAAAAAAAAAAATTTTATTTTTCATTTTTAGAGTCATATTCTGTCCCTTCATAGTAGTTACCAGTATTTTTGGCTTATATATATAAGTTGTTCTCTCTTTAAAATTTTGAGATAGTTTCTTCTAACAGATCAAAATATACCCTAAATCTCTAGTATATGGTATTTTCTATTCCCCTGCCTGATCACATCCTCTCCCTTTTTTTTTTCTTTTTTTAAATCCTCTTCTTTCTTTTTTCAAACAACTTCTTATCAATTCCTTTTGTAAAATTTTTTATAATTTCCATCTTTGCAGTTATATTCCATCCCTTCATCAGATCAACCCTTATTTTTGTACATATATAAGTTTCTCTTTCTTTAAAATTTTGGGAGGCACTTTCTTCTAAAAGACCAAAATACACCCCAAATCTAGTGTGTGGCACTGATCTATATACCAGCCTGATCATATTCGATCACATTCTGGTTTTTCTGTTGTTGTTGTTTTGTTTTGTTTGTTTTTGTTTTTATCTTTATCTTTTTCTTTTTTTTCTTTTTCTTTTTTCTCTCTTTCCCTTTCTTTTCCCACTGCTTCAGGTTTTTTCTGATTTGTTTAGAGTATATTTTCTGGGGACATTGTTACTCTGCTAGCATTTTGTTCTCTCATTAATCTATTCTCCTCTGCACAAAATGACAAGACGGAAAAGATCACCTCAACAAAAAGAACAAGAGGTAGTACCAACTGCCAGGGACCTACTCAATACGGACATTAGTACGATGTCAGATCTAGAGTTCAGAACCATCACTTTAAAGATACTAGCTGGGCTTGAAAAAAATATGGAAGTTATTAGAGAAACCCTTTCTGGAGAAGTAAAAGAACTAAAATCCAACCAAGTAGAAATCAAAAAGGCTATTAATGAGGTGCAATCAAAAATGGGGGCGCTAACTGCTAGAATAAATGAGGCAGAAGAGAGAATCAGTAATATAGAAGATGAAATGATGGAAAATAAAGAAGTTGAGAAAAAGAGAGATAAACAACTACTGGATCACGAGGGCAGAATTCGAGAGATAAGCGATACCATAAGACGAAACAACATTAGAATAATTGGGATCCCAGAAGAAGAAGAAAGAGAGAGAGGGGCAGAAGGTATAATGGAGCAAATTATAGCAGAGAACTTCCCTAATTTGGGGAAGGAAACAGGCATGAAAATCCAGGAAGCACAGAGAACCCCTCTCAAAATCAATAAAAATAGGTCAACACCCTGACATCTAATAGTAAAACTTACGAGTCTCATAGACAAAGAGAAAATCCTGAAAGCAGCTCGGGAGAAGAGATATGTAACCTACAAGGGTAGAAACATTAGATTGGCAACAGACCTATCCACAGAGACCTGGCAGGCCAGAAAGGACTGGCAGGATATATTCAGAGCACTAAATGAGAAAAATATGCAGCCAAGAATACTCTATCCAGCTAGGCTGTCATTGAAAATTGAAGGAGAGATAAAAAGCTTCCAGGACAAACAAAAACTAAAGGAATTTGCAAACACAAAACCAGCCCTACAGGAAATCTTGAAAGGGGTCCTCTAAGCAAAGAGAGAGCCTAAAAGCAACATAGACCAGAAAGGAACACAGACAATATATGGTAACAGTCACCTTACAGACAATACAATGGCACTAAATTCCTATCTTTCAATAGTTACCCTGAATGTAAATGGGCTCAATGCCCCAATCAAAAGACACAGGCTATCAGATTGGATTAAAAAACAAGACCCATCGATATGCTGTCTGCAAGAGACTCATTTTAGAACCAAAGACACCCCCAGATTGAAAGTGAGGGGGTGGAAAACCATTTACCATGCTAATGGACATGAAAAGAAAGCTGGGGTGGCAATCCTTATATCAGACAAATTAGATTTTAAACCAAAGAGTGTAATAAGAGATGAGGAAGGACACTATATCCTACTTAAAGGATCTATCCAACAAGAAGATCTAACAATTGTAAATATCTATGCCCCTAACATGGGAGCAGCCAATTATATAAGCCAGTTAATAACAAAAGCAAAGAAATACATCGACAACAATACAATAATAGTGGGGGACTTTAACACCCCCCTCACTGAAATGGACAGATCGTCTAAGCAAAAGATCAACAAGGAAATAAAGGCTTTAAATGACACACTGGACCAAATGGACTTCACAGACATATTCAGAACATTCCATCCCAAGCAGTGGAATACACATTCTTCTCTAGTGCCCATGGAACATTCTCCAGAATAGATCACATGCTAGGTCATAAATCAGGTCTCAACCAGTACCAAAAGACTAGGATCATTCCCTGCCTATTTTCAGACCACAATGCTTTGAAACTAGAACTCAATCACAAGAGGAAAGTCAGAAAGAACTCAAATACATGGAGGCTAAAGAGCATCCTACTGAAGAATGAATGGGTCAACCAGGAAATTAAAGAAGAATTTAAAAAATTCATGGAAACCAATGAAAATGAAAACACAACTGTTCAAAATCTTTGGGATGCAGCAAAGGCAGTCCTAAGAGGAAAGTATATAGCAATACAAGCCTTTCTCAAGAAACAAGAAAGGTCTCAAGTACACAACCTAACCTTACACCTAAAGGAGCTGGAGAAAGAACAGCAAATAAAGCCTAAACCCAGCAGGAGAAGAGAAATAATAAAGATCAGAGCAGAAATCAATGAAATAGAAACGAAAAGAACAGTAGAACAGATCAACGAAACTAGGAGCTGGTTCTTTGAAAGAATTATCAACATTGATAAACCCCTGGCCAGACTTATCAAAAAGAGAAGAGAAATGACCCCAATCAACAAAATCATGAATGAAAGAGGAGAGATCACAACCAACACCAAAGAAATACAAACAATTATAAGAACATATTATGAGCAACTCTATGCCAGCAAATTAAATAACCTGGAAGAAATGGATGCATTCCTAGAGATGTACCAACAACCAAAACTGAACCAGGATGAAATAGAAAACCTGAACAGACCTATAACCAGTAAGGAAATTGAAGCAGTCATCAAAAATCTCCCAAAAAACAAAAGCCCAGGGCCAGATGGCTTCCCAGGGGAATTCTACCAAACATTTCAAGAAGAATTCATACCTATTCTTCTGAAACTGTTCCAAAAAGTAGAAATGGAAGGAAAACTTCCAAACTCATTTTATGAGGCCAGCATTACCTTGATCCCAAAACCAGACAAAGACCCCATCAAAAAGGAGAATTACAGACCAATATCCCTGATGAACATGGATGCAAAAATTCTCACCAAAATACTAGCCAATAGGATCCAACAGTCCATTAAAAGGATTATTCACCATGACCAAGTGGGATTTATCCCTGGGCTGCAAGGTTGGTTCAACATCCGCAAATCAATCAATGTGATACAATACATTAACACAAGAAAGAACAAGAATCATATGATCCTCTCAATAGATGCAGAAAAAGCATTTGACAAAGTACAGCATCCTTTCTTGATCAAAACTCTTCAGGGTATAGGCATAGAGGGTACATACCTCAATATCATAAAAGCCATCTATGAAAAACCTACAGCGAATATCATTCTCAATGGGGAAAAACTGAGAGCTTTCCCCCTAAGGTCAGGCATGCGGCAGGGATGTCCACTATCACCACTGCTATTCAACATAGTATTGGAAGTCCTAGCCACAGCAATCAGACAACAAAAAGAAATCAAAGGCATCCAAATTGGCAAGGAAGAAGTCAAACTCTCACTCTTTGCAGATGATATGATACTTTATGTGGAAAACCCAAAAGACTCCACCCCAAAACTGCTAGAACTCATACAGGAATTCAGTAAAGTGGCAGGATATAAAATCCATGCACAGAAGTCAGTGGCATTCCTATACACCAACAACAAGACAGAAGAAAGAGAAATTAAGGAGTCGATCCCATTTACAATTGCACCCAAAACCATAAGATACTAGGAATAAATCTAACCAAAGAGGCAAAGGATCTGTACTCAACAAACTATAAAATACTCATGAAAGAAATGGAGGAAGACACAAAGAAATGGAAAAACGTTCCATGCTCATGGATTGGAAGAACAAATATTGTGAAGATGTCAATGCTACCTAGAGCAATCTACACATTCAATGCAATCCCCATCAAAATATCATCCACTTTTTTCAAAGAAATAAAAGAAATCATCCTAAAATTCGTATGGAACCAGAAAAGACCCCGAATAGCCAGAGGAATGTTGAAAAAGAAAAGCAAAGCCAGCGGCATCACAATTCCGGACTTCCAGCTCTATTACAAAGCTGTCATCATCAAGACAGCATGGTACTGGCACAAAAACAGACACATAGATCAATGGAACAGAATAGAGAGCCCAGAAATGGACCCTCAACTCTATGGTCAACTCATCTTTGACAAAGCAGGAAAGAATGTCCAATGGAACAAAGACAGTCTCTTCAACAAATGGTGTTGGGAAAATTGGACAGCCACATGCAGAAGAATGAAACTGGACCATTTCCTTACACCACACACAAAAATAGACTCCAAATGGTTGAAAGACCTCAATGTGAGACAGGAGTCCATCAAAATCCTAAAGGAGAACACAGGCAGCAACCTCTTTGACCTCAGCCAAAGCAACTTCTTCCTAGAAACATCGCCAAAGGCAAGGGAGGCAAGGGCAAAAATGAACTATTGGGACTTCATCAAGATAAAAAGCTTTTGCAAAGCAAAGGAAATAGTCAACAAAACCAAAAGACAACCGACAGAATAGGAGAAGATATTTGCAAATGACATATCAGATAAAGGGCTAGTATCCAAAATCTATAAAGAACTCATCAAACTCAACACCCAAAGAACAAAGAATCCAATCAAGAAATGGGCAGAAGACATGAACAGACATTTTTCCAAAGAAGACATCCAAATGGCCAACAGACACATGAAAAAGTGCTCAACATCACTCGGCATCAGGGAAATCCAAATCAAAACCTCAATGAGATACCACCTCACACCAGTCAGAATGGCTAAAATTAACAAGTCAGGAAACGACAGATGTTGGCGGGGATGCGGAGAAAGGGGAACCCTCCTACACTGTTGGTGGGAATGCAAGCTGGTGCAACCACTCTGGAAAACTGTATGGAGGTTCCTCAAAAAGTTGAAAATAGAGCTACCATATGATCCAGCAATTGCACTACTGGGTATTTACCCCAAAGATACAAAAGTAGGGATCCGAAGGGGTACGTGCACCCCGATGTTTATAGCAGCAATGTCTACAATAGCCAAACTGTGGAAATAGCCAAGATGTCCATCAACAGATGAATGGATAAAGAAGAGGTGGTATATATATACAATGGAATATTATGCAGCCATCAAAAGGAATGAGATCTTGCCATTTGCAATGACGTGGATGGAACTGGAGGGTATTATGTTGAGTGAAATAAGTCAAACAGAGAAAGACATGTATCATATGATCTCACTGATATGAGGAATTCTTAATCTCAGGAAACAAACTGAGGGTTGCTGGAGTGGGGGGTGGGGTGGGAAGGATGGGGTGACTGGGTGATAGACACCGGGGAGGGTATGTGCTCTGGTAAGCGCTGTGAATTTTGCAAGACTGTTGAATCTCAGATCTGTACCTCTGAAACAAATAATGCAATATATGTTAAGAAAAAAAAAAAAAGAAGAAGAAGAAGGTACCGGGAGGGGAAGAATGAAGCGGGGGAAATCGGAGGGGTAGACGAACCATGAGAGATGATGGACTCTGAAAAACAAACAGGGTCCTAGAGGGGAGGGGGGTGGGAGGATGGGTTAGCCTGGTGGTGGGTATTGAGGAGGGCACATTCTGCATGGATCACTGGGTGTTATGCACAAACAATGAATCATGGAACACTTCATCTAAAACTAATGATGTAATGTATGGGGATTAACATAAGAATAAAAATAAAATAAAAAATAAAAAAAATAAAAGAGGAAAAAAAAAAGAATCTTATGATATAGCATAATGTATAGACTTGCTAAATCACTATGTTGTACATGTGAAAAAAATGTAACATTGTGTGTCAATTATACTTCAATAAAAATAAAAGAATCTTATGATAGAATTGAATAATTGCATCTAGAACAAAATGGTTCTTGTAACATATGGTTAGAGGAAGTCTCTTCAATATGGCTATGGTACAGAAGTTCTTTTATTAGCAATTTATGACTGAAAATCAGTGAAGTGGCAAGAAATAGACAACTATTAAAGTAAGAATGCTAGGGGTAGTATTTTGTTCTGTTACTCTGGGCATCTGGTTCATCTAGTTCCAAACATCTTGGGTGGAAACTGTATATCCTATGCTGTTATCATCTTGATCTAAATAATCTTGAGTTAGCACTCTCCTAAAGATCATATGCTTCTGGAGAATTCTTAGGAATTCTTAACTTGACGTCTTCAGTTGGGATGGTCTATCTGTGTTCTGAAGATACCTTGTGACTTAGAAATTGTGAGACGTGTATCTACAGATGCACCCTTTGGAGTTTTTACTGCTTTTTTATTTGTTAAAAGAACCTGATAATGTTCTTTTCATTGAGGCTCAAAGACTGTCTTTCTCTGATATCTCTTTAGGAAGACCAATTCTTCAGGTTTTAGGTAATGCAAGGATTGCTGGATGGACTTTGAGGAGGGCTGACCCTATCTGTTGATAAGACTGAGTGTACTGCATTAGTCCCTTGCTGTTTTTTAGCCATATTAACTTTTTTAAAGACCTAATTTATTTATTTGAGAGAGAGAGAAAGAGATTGTGAGAGAAAGAGCATGAACATTGGGGGAGAGGGAGAAACAGGCTCCCTGCTGAGCAGGGAGGCTGATGTGGGGCTCCATCCCAGGACCCTGGGATCATGACCTGAGACAAAGATAGATGCTTAACCAACTGAGGCACCCAGGTGTCCCAGCCATTTTTACTTGTATCATGACAGAGTCTAAGATTATAAATTATATTGCTAGATGCATGGTTGGCTTGTTATTAAATCATAGGAAGAGACTGATGAACTTCAAAGGGAGTTGATATTACTGTCTTTAGGCTAAGGACAGGACCTTGGCTAATAAAATTCAGTTGTTTTTGCAAATTTGACTAACTTTAAACTGATAATTTCATTTGTTTTGCCTGAAAAATAAGGATGCCTCAAACTTAGTGTAATGCCTTGCAGAGTTCTTTAACCACTGTCACAGTATAATGAGTATGGTTATTATTAGAAAGGTAATTCAGATTTGCTAAGTGGAAAACACAAAATAGCTCTCTCTTGCTATCAAGATGTTGCTCTTTGACAAGGAAAAGATTTAGTGATCCCCAAAGCATACAATAAGCAGAGTAAAAAAGTAAAATTCCATCTTGAGAGTCAAACAGACCCTGAAGTTGGTGTCATTCATGCCACCATCTTTACTGTTTTGCTAGGATTACATTTTAGCAGGTAAGATGAGCAGTAGAAACATTCTCAGTGATTTTTCCAAATTTTCCCCACAGTGTTTGTGTGCAATGGTGGCCAGGTTGTCCTTGCTGTGGTGTGGATTTCATGAAGGATCTTTTTTTTTTTTTAAGATTTTATTTATTTATTTGAGAGAGAGAGAAGGAGAGACAGTGAGAGAGTACAAGCAGGGAGGAGAGGGAGAAGTGGGCTCCTTGCTGAGCAAGGAGCTCAATGTGGGGCTCAATTCCAGGATCATGACCTGAGCTGAAGGCAGACTCTTAACTGACTGAGCCACCCAGGCACTCCTTCATGAAGGATCTTAACAAGGTTCAGCTTGAGGTCATCTGGTGCTACCAGTAAGCTATCCTGGGAATGCCAGAGCTTATCTCCATATAACTTACATTCATATAGTTTCCAGTATATGTTCTTTAGTGTTGAGGATGAATTTTAGCATTCTATAATGGTTTATTTGAGCCCTTCTAAAATCTAGGTGTTTGAGGCATCACAGATGCAAATACCCTTTATAAGGACTATCTGCTTGACATAATGATGAGCTAGTCTCTTGGTTTCTAGGTCATCCATTTTTAAGATTTTTACCTTTTAGAGTAGCTATTTCCTTTGTCAGCATTGGAGCATCTAGAAGTTCCTTGACTCCAAATCATTGTTGATAGGAACCCATCTTATGTTTAGAAAAAATTACTTTTTTTTTTAAGATTTTGTTTATTTAGTGAGAGAGAGAGAGAGCAAGAGCAAGTAGGAGAAGAGGCAGAGAAAGAGGGAGAAAGAGAATCCCAAGCAGCCTCCATGCCCAGCATGGAGCCCCACATGGGGCTCAATCCCATGACCCTGAGATCACAACCTGAGCTAAAATCAAGAGTCAGACGCCCAACTGACTGAGCTATCCAGGCACCCCTAGAAAAAATTACTCTTTTCAATGCATCCCAAATCATGGATAATTCTAAAGATCTATCTTGGGCATTTTTTGTTTTGGGGAACCCAAGATGACCAGGGGTCATTCAATAGTTTTATTTTGCAAAGCCATTAACTTGTTTTTGGGTCTTACTCTGTTTTTGTTCTAAGACCCTCTCAATATGTTTGGGCAAACGCTAAAGGCCCATTAGGCGAACTATTTCCTATTTGAGTATTTGTTTACATACCAAGTCCTGCATTTATAGCTTAAGGCCATTCCTAAGAGGTGAGAATAGTGCAGCAGAAGCATCTGCCTGTGGATCTATCCTGAATGTTGACCGAAGTTATTGAAAAGGTAATTTCTAAGACATCTGATATATTTGCCCTTTCTTTGCTTGCAAGACTGGATTCATATCTAGTCATTCTTTACTGAAAATATAACAAGTATAACCCTCAGTTATGGTTGCCCCACATTTTGTGCTTTTAAAAATTCCTATTCTATTTGGTGGACCTTGGGGATAACTTCACTTTTTGGGAATATTTCCAATAAGATGTTTTTGTTGTTGTTTTTGCCAGGCTTCAGCATCAAATATCAAATGGATTTATGAGCACAAGTATTAGTTATTATTAGTTATTATAGGTCAGAGAGATTGGGACACTGCGTTCCCAATACTATTGAAAGTCTTCAGTAAATTTCTACTTTTCCTTTCAGAGTTTGGGGAAATATGTGATAATTATCTGTTAGACCAAGGCCAGATCTTAAAATCTACCTGCCAAGTATGTATTCCTGTTTCAGTGATCTTATTTTTAAAGGAAATTATGAACTTTAGGACAAAATCAGAGGGGGGAGGTTGGGTTAAGACCAGGAGAATTTGGGGAAAAGGGAAGAAGATCTAGGTGAAAAGATAAAAAAGGAAAAATTGGGAGACTATCAGAGGGAGAACGAGCTATTGTAGGAGTTAGGCAATGAATAGAGGAACAAGATTTTGATGGATTCAAAAGTGAAATATTTCTAAATTTTCACATATTTCATTGGCTTTGGGCAAAGAAGCATTTAATGAATATATATATTTAATATCACATATATATATGAATATATTTTGGATAATGTATTTTGCACAATAATAAAGCTTTAATGAAAAATTTTTAAGAGGTTTTTAATCCAACCAAAGGTGAATGACCATTGATTATTAGAAATTTTGCTTCCCTTTTGCTCTATGATACCTCCACAGTGGGGAATTTTGGTTATGTCCAAAGTTCTCCAAAGTGGTATTTTAATTCCAAATTATTTCTTGTAAAATTGTAACATTTCATAAGATAGGTACAAGCAGGTATTCAGACTGTCAGAACACAAACTCAGAGATAATAAACTCAATGTCCTTCAGGCACATGGGCATTTTTTCTGTTTCTTGAATATCCACATTCATTTTTGTCTCAGGCCCAC
The DNA here is from genome assembly GCF_002201575.2 of Neomonachus schauinslandi. Lineage (NCBI taxonomy): Eukaryota > Metazoa > Chordata > Mammalia > Carnivora > Phocidae > Neomonachus > Neomonachus schauinslandi. The sequence goes on along the minus strand of NC_058413.1, from coordinate 62,146,769 downwards.
AGTATTTGCTATTTCTTCTGCTGCAATTGCTTCTTTATATCATTTGGTTTTACATTCACAGGATACCTCCACAGAGCTGTCTTCCCTGATCACTGTATTTAAAATAGTCTGATCTGTTTCTCTATTTTTTAATAACAACTATCATGCCTGATATTTATTACATATGCGTGTGTTTTCGGCTTATTGTTAACTCCATTAGGGTAGGGTTTTGTTTCTTTTGTGTGTTACTATATCTCTGCCATCTAGAATCACTCCTGGCACATGCAGGTGCTTAATATATACTTACCAAATGAGTTAAAATGCAGCCTTGCATAGCCAGAATCTGTCTGATTGGGTAATATTGCTGCCTAATAACTTATTTTTTCTCTCTTTTTTTAACAGCTTTATTGAAATATAATCCACATATCATATAATTCACCTGTTTAAAGTATACAATTCAATGGTTTTTAGGGGTTTCCAGGTAAGTATAACCATCATTATAGTCAATTTTAGATCACTTTTATCATCTCAAGAAGAAATTGTTATCTTTTGCTATCATCCCCTTATCCTGTTTCCCCCATATTTTTTTTCTTTCTTGACAAATGATCTGAAGGCTGAGTCACCATGATTAGACGTTATATGTAGCATAAGAAGGGCCTTACACAGTACCTGATGCACAGTTCGTAGGTAGCATGTGTATACCATTCCTCTTTTATCTTTTAATACTCTTGACAGCCACAAAGCCAGAGATATCTTTCCTAATTTTTTGGATATAGAAATTGGAACCTAAGGAGTTAAGAAATGTGTTTATGGTCACATAACTGGTCTCCAAACCCTACTTCCTTGGTGGCAGTAACAGGGAGTGTGTGTGAAACTCACAACTAGCAGTTTCTATTTGTGGTTATGTGGCACTCGGCGTTTTGATGCCAGGCAGTGATGATTAAGAAGGAGGGTCTCGGGACACCTGGATGGCTCAGTCTGTTAAGCATCCGATTCTTGATTTCAGCTCAGGTCATGATTTCAGGGTCATGAGATCAAGCCCTGCATCAGGCTCTGTGCTGAGCATGGAGCCTTCTTAAGATTCTCTCCGCCTCCCCCCTCCCCCTACTCATACATGCATGTGTGTGCACTCTCTCTTAAAAAAGAAAAAAAGGAGGTTTTCATTTTATGCTAATGAAGGAATGCAATTTTGTACAAAAATTACAAATAGAAGTGTACTTGATGAAGGAGCTAACTGCTTTTTACTTTTGCTGTCTATAATGACAATTTGACTTGAGTTATAAGAACTGTTTAGAAACTCATTTTTACCCCTCAGAACAACCATACATCAGTTTCAAACTGAAATGGTGATAATTTTCTGTTTTTCCATTCAGGCTGTATTCACTTATTCAGCAAGTGTATTTTTGAGATCCTGTAATACTCTAGGTATCTGTAGCCTTCTAATTTGGGGATTCTTTTTCCTAAGGAAATTATCCTTAGATAATTAGACATATAGAAAAAGCTTTATGCCCAAGGATGTTAACTATATTATTGTTTATAACAAAGAAAAATAGGAAACTACTGAAATATCCAATAATAGAAAATGGTTAATGGATGCATTCCTAAATCTAAATATTATGTAAGTAGCTAAAACAAATCACACTTAATTACTTATAAATGCTTAGAATATAGTGTTAAATGAAAAAGGTAATATTGAAAACTCAGAAATAGCACACTCAACTATACATATGTAATTACACAGATAGATGACTTAGGGAAGCATTTCTGTGGTCCACCAGGCTACATTTGGTCCCTCTTATTACAAGCTTCCAAACCACTTTTCCTTTATTATACACATCACATTTGTAATTACTTATAAAATGTCCACCACTTCCTCTAGGATAAAAATTCAGTGATGGCCGAGACTGTCCTTACCTCCGTACCTCCAGTATCTAATATAGTGCCTGGTATAACCATGTAATGAAATATTATTTAAGTGAGTTAATAAATTAATTAAGATGGGATGCCTGGGTGGCTCAGTTGGTTGAACGTGGGATTCTTGATTTGGGCTGTGGTCATGATCTCAGGGTCCTGAGACTGAGCCCTACTTTAGGCTCCTGGTTCAGCAGGGAGTCTGCTGGAGAATCTGTTCTCTCCCTCTCCCACTGCCCCTCCTCCCCACATGCTTGCTTGTGTGTGCATGCTCACACATGTGCTCTCTTTCTGTATCTCTCAATAAATAAATATTTTATAAAAATTAATTAAGAAAAAGGGAGAAACCTGCAACTAGATGAAGTGCTGGCTGCCTTGTAGAAGATCAGTAAATGTGAGGGTTCTGAAGTCAGATATTTTAAGTTTGTTAACTGGCACTATCCTTAGCTGGTATGTCTAGGTCTCCTTAAGCCTCTTTTCACTTACTATAAAATGATAATGATAATATTGCCTTACCTCGTAGGGTTGTGGTAAGGATTAGATGAAGTAATGTATGTGAAGCCCAATGCACAAAGTGTTTAGTAAGTGACAGTGATTACGATCATTGTTATTTTTTTCTGTTTTTTTTCTCCCAATTTTTCACAGTGTGAATCTATTCATATATGATTAGGAAAATCAAATTTAGAAGAAAAGATAAACAAAATCTGTGTAGTGCATGAGTCTTCCTCCTTATTTGTCCTAACAAGGAATGGATGGAACTGGAGGGGATTAGCTAACTGAAATAAGTCAAGCAGAGGAAGACAATTATCATATGGTTTCACTTATAAGTGGAACATAAGGAATAGCATGGAGGACATTAGGAGAAGGAAGGGAAAAATGCAGCGGGGCAAATCAGAGGGGGAGATGAACCATGAGAGACTATGGACTACAGGAAGCAAACTGAGGGTTTCAGAGGGGAGGGGGGTTGGAGGGTGGATTAGCCCGGGGATGGGTATTAAGGAGGGCACGTATTGCATGGAGCACTGGGTGTTATATGCAAACAATGAATCATGGAACACTACATCAAAAACTAATGGTGTACTGTATGGTGACTAACATAACATAAAAAAATAAAAATATGTTGACTATTGATGAAATGTTTTCTACTTTTTAAAAGTATTGTGAAACTTTTTCTTTTCCATGAATCCCTACTTTTTACTGTTTGGAAGTCACCAAAAAGCCCATGTTAGCAAAATCTGGAGACGATAAATTTATTCTCAAGTGAAATATTTTATGGCATAGAAAAATAGTTTGTTGAGTGTTGCCCACACATATACAAAAGTTTGTTGAAAATCCTTTAGTCAATATGTCTAAAATACCAAAAATGAATAATTTGACACAGCACTCCTGAAGATTCTATATTGGGAGAACTTTTCTTTAAATTCAAGTGCCTGGGAAAGTAATCTAAGGGATTCCAGTTAGGAAAATGCCAGAACACCTGTTTTTAGGAAAGTTGTCCCCCTCATGTGTTGTTAACCGTGTCACACAGCTAGAGGCTCATATTGGTTAGCATGCACCGTAAAAACCAATTTCATATTCATCTCTATCATCGCTTCAAACAATAAAACTTCTGGTAAACTCTAACTCCTTCCTCAAGACTGAAGTTAAATGTTATCTTCATTGAGAAGCCTTTCATGATCTTCATGCAGAGTTAAGTTTACTTTGTTTTTAGGTTTACTGTGTTAGTTGTATTTATCTGTTTTCATTAAAAATGCCTCCCCTAAGGAAAAGTATTTATCTTATTATATTTTTGTACCATCTGTGCTTGGCAAAATGCCTGATGTGGGACATGGTCAGGAAATATTTATTAAATGAATGAGTTAATGAGTGAATGAAAGAATATTGTAGAGATTTTTTAATCAAGCAGGATTCATGATCATAAAAAAAGAAATAGGGAGAAAATATAAGTTTGTTTAAATTTCCAGGGCTCAGTGCAAAAATTGCTTTTGATCACATGCCAGAAGAGTATTGATCAACACTGATGATTTTGTTGTTTTTTTAGTTAATTATAAATGCAGCTTGCCAAGTCTTTAATTGTAGGAGTCTTGTCTTGGTCATCTTTGGTTCCCCTTTTCTTGCACTGTATTTAGATTATGAAAAGTCTTCATTTCTTTGGGTACATTCTGCAAAAGTCCCCTTACAAGACATGTTCCTGATAAAATGGCTCTTGATTTTTAATTCTCAAACTTCATCTCTCATTACAATATTTTCCATGTGATATTAATTTAAGAAAAACTACATTTACATCCTTCAAATATTTATTCAAATATATTATATTTATTTATTTATATTTATATTTATATATTTATATATTATATATTTATATATTATATTTATATTTATTTATTCAAATATATTATATTTAATTTACATCCTTCAAATTAAATATATTTTAAACAAATTGATGTGAGGTAAGTCTTGAGTTACATCATAGATACAGCTGGTAGTTTATCAGAATCACATGAAGTAGGCTTGTAGTAGGTGCCATGGTCTCTTCCTTGGAAAATTTCTTAGTTTACTGGTAAAGACTGTAAGTCAGCAGTTGCAGTGACCTGAACCTAGAAGGATGCACTGAGAGTTAAGGGATGTGGGAGGAGGACTATGTCTCTAGCCCAGTCCAGGAGGATAAGGATTAGTTGAGCCTTTCCAGGGAAGGTGAACAGTTGAGCTGAATTTTTTTTTTTTTAATGGTTGTACTTTTTTATCCAGGAAGAGAAGAAGGAGGAGTTTCTAAGGGAAGAAATACATACAAAAACAAAGAAATAATACAGAAATTGATGGTCTGCTTTGGAGGCTTGAATAGGTCCATATGAGTAGACTGTAGGCTCTGTTTGTGGGAATGGTAGAAATTGAGGCTTAGTCAGGTAGACACAGAGCAGGCATGGTCTCGTATGGCATGATCGGGCATCAAGACTTTCTGCTGAAGGCTGTGGGGTATCATAGGAGGGCATTAAGGTGGCACTAGCCTGTAGAAGAAAATATCTGCATTTGCCATGGAGAAGGAGAGGAGTAAATCATTAGAACAGATCTAACAGTGGAATCTGTGACTGTGACAACTGAATAGCAGAGAAGAATCTAGGTTTGAAGTGTTTGGCCTGAAAGATTGGTTGATTGGTGCTGCTGTTCATTCATTGATTCATTTAAAAAAATTAAGCAACTATTGCTTTAGCACCTCCCTTTGCAGAGCAGTTTTTAAAAAAAATTAATCTTTTATTTTAATTCCAGTTAGTTATATGTTTCCAGAGTGTTATATGAGTTTCAGTTATAGAATAAAGTGATTCAACAGTTACATATATCACCCTGTGCTCATCATGGTAAGTATGCTCCTTAATCCTCATCACCTGTTTCACCTGTTTCACCCATCCCCCACCCACCTCCTCTCTGGTGACCATCAGTTTGTTTTCTATAGTTAAGAGTCTGTTTTTTGGTTTGTCTCTCTCTTTGGCAGAGCACAGTTTTAAGCACTATGGATAAAATGATGAACAGGTTTTCTAGGAGCTCACAGTCTAGCAGCGAAGACAGGGATCTAGACAAATAGAGACAATACAGTGTGTTAATTGCTATATATATATATAGCTTAATTTTATATAAATATATATATGTATTTAATTATATAATTTAAGTTATAAGGTAACCTGAGGAATTAGAACAGGATGTTTTCTTGGAAAAATGAGAGAGGTGATGATTTTTGGATTGGGTCTTGAAATAGGAGTAGAATGTTCCAAGTATACAAGGGGGAAAGTTTATTCCAGGGAAGACAACATCATCAGCAAATGTATGATGATTCCAAAAAACCTCAAGTAGCTCCGTATTATCTAGGTATAAGTATTGAAGTTGTTTGGAGATGGGGCTGGTATGCGGTGCTAAGCATGAGTTAGCTAGCCATCATGATGTGTCTATGCTGAGGACTTTGGCCTATACCAGGCAAATCAGTGGTTCTTCACTGGGGGCACACATCAGACTCATTGAAGACTTCAAATACTTTTCTGATATCTGTACTCATCCTAGGTTTCCTGAATTAGAAATTCCAGAAGTAAGCGTCTAGTGTATGTTATTTTCATAGGTTTATGGACCAATGTGATGCAAAGCCATGCCAGAGAATGGTAGAATCATTGAAAGTTTAAGTCTTTTTTATTGCCACACAAAGTACTCTTGCTTTTCTATCACTGTGGTATGACTTACATCTGTCTTAAAAAATACAAATTGGGTTGTAACGCTTACTGTCCAATCTTAAAATAATCAATTGCCATTTTCTAATCAAATTCACAAAATAAATGGAATCTGATGACTATGGAATCAGCCTCCCTTGGATACATTCTTGCCAGAAGTCACATAATCTGAAAATGACAATGAATAATTTTTCAAAACCACCTTAGTTATAAAAATCTTCCCAATGTATATAATTGAATAATTCAATAGATTTTTATGAAAGAATCAGATACTGAAGCTTGGTACTTGTCCTTTCTATAAACACATGGAAGTCAATATTTATCTAAAATGAGAAAAAGACTAACAACAAATTACAGTTTTGAAAAAGCTAATAAAAATCTCATCACAAAACTCAGAAATAGATAAATTTTTTCTAAGCACATGACATATATAGAAAGGAAGGAAATCTTTTCATATGCAGCAACATCGGTGAACCTGCAGGACGTTATATTAAGTGAAATAAGTCAGTCACAGAAGGACAAACGCTGCATGACTCCACCTATATGAGGTTCCTATTTCAAAGTCATAGAAGCAGAAAGTAGAATGATGGTTGTCAGGGGTTGAAGGGAAGGGAAAGTGGGGAGTTGCTGTTCAAAAGGTATAAACTTTTAGTTGTACAAGATGGGTAAGTTCTAGAGATCTGCTGTGCAGCATTGTGCCTATAATGAGCAATACTGTCTTGTGCACTTAAAAATTGTGAGCAGGTAGATCTCATGTTAGGTGTTCTTCCCACAATAAAAATAAATAAAAAGAAAATCCCTATATTTTGAGTGGCTCTTGTCTTACTCCTTTCAATTTGCTCAGTAATTAGTGAGGGAAATGTCTCATGATGTTTGATAGGTAGGGCAAACAAGAGGGATATCTGTATCTTTTGTTATCAGAATAGATAATCTACCCAGCCTGAAGACAGGAAATGAAATGATGATTTCAAGGAGAAAAATAGGTAATCTCCCTTCCCTGATGAAATGACAGTGAGAGCATATGAAACACTTGGGAGATGGGCAGTTCATGCTGTATCACAGCTTGAGGTTTCAGCAATCAGTTGTAAAGAACTCTGTAGGAATGCCTGGATTTCACTCCTCAATTCTGAGTGACATCTAAGCTAATGCAAATCAGCATGCTGAATACGGAATGGAGTATATATAGATACTGGGAAAGAGAAAGTAACTGAAGTAGCAAATTCCTTCTATTTTAATTGCTTTAGGAACTGCTGGCGTTATTTGGAGTAAGGGAAATCAAGAGTTACTGAATTATATGACAAAGAAACTAAAAAACATAAAAACCATTCAGTTCAGTTTTCTGCCTCCCATTTAAATCTGCTTTCTTTAAACAATCTTGCTTTTCATATAATCCTTAAATTGTAAAATAATATGACTTCTACATAGTAGGCACTTAACAGGTATGAGTTAGATGAAAAAATACATGAATCTTTTCAGTAAGATACCAGTCCAGTGGTTTCCCAGCCCTTTCTTTTTTTTTAAAGATTTTATTTATTTATTAGAGAGAGAATGAGAGAGAGCAAGCACATGAGAGGGGGGAGGGTCAGAGGGAGAAGGAGACTCCCTGCCGAGCAGGGAGCCCGATGTGGGACTCGATCCCGGGACTCCAGGATCATGACCTGAGCCGAAGGCAGTCGCTTAACCAACTGAGCCACCCAGGCGCCCCTCCCAGCCCTTTCTTTTATACAACTCTTGTGATAGGGATCCTACTGTATTTGGTAAGTTCAGTTTCAAAGTTTTATTTCTGTTAAGCACATACCATTATGGTAAAGAATATACATTTTGGATTTCAGCAATCCTGGGTTAGTATCCACTGCTCATCAGTCATAAATAATTTCACAAATTATTTAACTTCTCTAAACCTGTATTTACTCACTTGCAGAATGAGACCTACCACTTGCTTTGTTGAAAATAAATGAGATGATTCATATAAAGTACATAGCACAGTGCCTGCTAGATAATAAATGCTTAATAAATGTTAGCTTATTATTATTATAGTTAATAATAATATATAGTCTGCCACTAATCTTAGATCTGTTCTGTGGTGCCATATAGAACAGATCTAGGGTGCCTGGGTGGCTCAGTTGGTTAAGCGACTGCCTTCGGCTCAGGTCATGATCCTGGAGTCCCGGGATCGAGTCCCGCATCTGGCTCCCTGCTCAGCAGGGAGTCTGCTTCTCCCTCTGACCCTCCCCCCTCTCATGCTCTCTGTCTCATTCTCTCTCTCAAATAAATAAATAAAATCTTTAAAAAAAAAAAGAACAGATCTAATTATCTTTCATCACAAAGACTTTCAAATATTGGAAGATGATTATTATATCATTTAAGTAGATGGAGGTAAAGGGGAAAATAAATCTTTTTTTATTTGAAGTATATTGACACACAATGTTGTATTAGTTTCAGGTGTACAACATTTTGATTCAACAATTCTATACATTACTTAATGTTCACCATGATAAGTGTAGTTACCATCTGTCACCATACTACATTATTACAATATTAAAAGTAGATTATTTTTAAAAAATGAATTTTATGCCATGGGATTTGATATTTGAACACCATATTTCTCTTGTTATTTATCACAATCATTTAGTATGTATATCTTTATTGAAGTGCCCTGTATATATGTTAATTTTAATTTCTTTCTCTTTTGCATCATGAAACACTGATCTGATTCTTGAATAAGAATAAAAGTTTACAGTAAAATGTTCTAGACATACACAGGCTTTACAATCAGACAAGTTTATGGGTCTATAACTACTTTGTACCATACAACCTTGGACAAGTTACTTATTCTTTTAAAGCTTTATTTTTCTTATTGATAAAATGGGGAGAAGATCTGTAACACTGGATTTGTGAGATATTATGAGATAATAATCATAACTAGAATTTATTAACCACCTATTATGTGATTGTTGTTATGCTTATTACAATATATTGATCATCCTGGCATTCTAGTATCTATTTTACAAGGTAGAGATATATTTTCCAAACATGTAATGAGCGTAGTCATCAAAAGTATTATTTTCCATTGTCTTTCCTTGTAGCAAAGTTTCACAAGAACTTTTCAATTTCATGATACAAAAAGAAGTGGTATGGTAGAGTGGTTAAGAACAGACAGAAGCTCTGTTTCAGTTTGGGTATACAATCTAGCCCTACCATATCCTAGCTGTATGACCTTGGTCAAATTATTTAACCTTTCTAAGCCTCAACTTGCTAACTTGTAAGTTGGGGATGATAACATTGATATTTGATAAAATAGTTTTAATAAATCATTCTACATGTATTAATAATATATTCCTCAAAAAAATCACTTATTAGGTAGTGTATTGGAGTTCTCCAGAGAAACAGAGAAAGAAATTTATTATGAGTGACTGGCTCACATGATTATGGAGGCTGAGAAGTCCCATGATCTGTCACCCATAAGCTGGAGGTCCAGGAAAGCCAGTGATGTAATTCTAGTCCAAACCTGAAGACCAGCAAACCACAGGAGCCAATGGTATAATTCCTCATCTGATATCAAAAGCCTCAGAAGTAAGAGCACTGATGTCTAAGGTCAGGAGAAGATGGATGTCCCAGATCAAGCAGAGAGCAAATTTGCCCTTCCTCTGTCTTTTTGTTCTATTTAGGCCCTCAGAGGATTAGATAATGCCCACTCACATTGGAGAAGATGATCCTCTTTACTTAGTCTACTGATTCAAATGCTAGTTTCTTCCAGAAAAACTCTCACGGGAACACCCAGAAATAATGTTTACAAGTCTGCTAGGCATCTTAGCCCAGTCAAGTTGACACATAAAATTAACCATCACCAATAGGTACCATATTTTATATTTTACCTTATATTATAGAGTGAAAAACTAAGGCACAGACTGATTAAAAATTACTCAGAAGGGACAGACACAAAGTGGTTGTATCAAGAATATGTGGGATGTGTTTATGTGTATGTGTGGTATGTATGCAATCCACAAATCAATTAGGAAAGCACAAATAATAGAAAAAATGGAATTAGGGATATGATAATACTGGAGAGGATATGGAACTAAAAGCCAATAGGCCAACCAATTTGGAAACAGTTTGGTTTTATTTACTTAATTTGAATATTTATGTACCCTATGATCCCGCAAATCCACATTGAGGTGTAAATACCCAAGAGATACTCTTGCATGTGTACAATGGGAGCTCTGCAAGAATGTTTATAGTGGCTTTTTTTATAATAGCAAAAATTAAATGGCTCAGGTGATTACTAACATCAAAGTAGGAAAATATATGGTGATATATTGACAGAATGGGCTGTTGTATAGCAGTTACAGTGAATAGACTACAGTGACATGCAAAATATGAGTGATATCAGCAAATATAAGTTTAAGTAAAAAAGTAAATCCCAAAATATTACTTAAAGTTGATTACTTTTTTATAAAGTTGAAAAAAATGAAATAAAATATTTTCAGGAATACTTATAGATGTACTAAATTATATTAAAAAAATCAAGACAATATTGAGACACAATTTATTATGATGGTTATCTTGGGTGAGGACAGGCAGGGAATGTGAATGGTGGTCATAAAGTTAGAATAGGTTATTGTCAAGATCCTAACTTTTGTTTTGAGTGGTGAGATTAGTTTCTATTACATTATTGGTCAATAAGTAAATAAAGAAGTAAACCCTACATGGAGCAATGATGAGAGTTGTCATGAATGTAGGGCTATGATTAAGCCAATTCTGTTCATCTAAGGTCCAAAAAGAGAGAAAAAAATATCCTCAACCATTTGACTCCAGAGCCCATAGTCTCAACAGATGTGCTATGTTTTTACTGTTATTAGTTATTGCTGTTACTATGTTATAAAATAAAATAGGTTGCTATAGGTTAAATATAAGCTATGCACCAAATATTGTTCTGAGTTCTAGGGATATAGAAGTGAACAAGACAGACAACATTTATTTCTTCATTGAGCTTACATTTTTCAAAATGCTGTGACTTAGTTCCAGCCACATAGACAAAACGGGGAGGTCTAATGAAGGGTTTCTGAGAAAATTTCTCTTCCTTTTAAAAAAGGACATGTAAGAGGGATGTTGTGTTTATTTGGGGAGCTGGAAAATGCAGCAGCATCTTTCAGTCATAACAGGAGCTTCCTTGAGGGCAATGCTGACACATTGAGGATGGAAAGAACCTGGATTTTTAATAATGTTGAGTAATGGTATTAACCAAACCTGGAGACCTCTTATTTAGGATTTACATTAATGGTTCCATGAGATGATACATTCTCCTTAATGATTAAGTCATTTTGAGTTGGACTTTCTATTGTTTCAAACCAAAGAACTGTAACTGAAAAAGAATTTGGGATCAGGAGCACGATATTATAACGAACAGACTCTAAAATTTTGGAATTGTTAGAGATAGTTACAGACTCATGACATTCTCAATGTCTGTAAATACCCCCTTAAAGGGATTATGTAAGTTCTTCGAGAATAGTGATACCAACTCCAAGTATAAAAGGTTGTGGTATAGCATACAATTAAGCTTATTGGATGCAGAGAGACCCTACTTTGCGTGATATAACTGGCAATCAATAGCCCCTGTTAGAAAAGCTGTGGTTAGACAAGCTTTAACTGCCCCTACTCTGTGTGGCCTTCCTTTAGCATTCTGGGCTAAAAGAGTAAGGAAGTGTATGCGTGCATGTGCACGCGTGTGTATGTGTTCATTTTCTTCCATTCACTAGTTCGCCTTGTTTTTGGTGCCATGAAAATATAAATATGAAGAAAGACACAGGGAACATAACAGTGATCTACAAGTAACTACTATAAGGCTGTAATAAGCCGAGTGTCCCATAATTGGTGCTCTCAAAATACAGCGGTGATTCTGAAGCATGAGAAATCCCATTCGGTGGGATGCTTGGGTGGCTCAGTTGGTTAAGCCTTTGCCTTGGGCTCAGGTCATGATCCCAGGGTCCTGGGATTGAGCCCTGCATCAGACTCCCTGCTTAGCGGGGAGCCTGCTTCTCCCTCTCCCTCTGCTGCTCCTCCTGCTTGTGTTCTCTCACTCTCTCTTTCTCGCTCAAATAAATAAATAAACTCTTAAAAAAAAAATAGAAATCCCATCTGGCTTGCAGGAAGGAAAATGGTTAAGATTCCATAGCATTTTCTTCTCTTAGTTAAACCTTGTGGGCATGCTTTCCATACCTAGACAATTCTTTCTTCACAAAGCAATCCTGGGGAATGAAAAGATCATGGGTTTATAAATCAAGATAGCTCATTTCTGATTCTAAGAAGTTGTACTTAAAGCTCACCATGGTAGTTGAATGACCTTGGAAAATTCACTTTGCCTCTCTAGGCTTCAATGTTCTCATGTAAAATGGGAGTATTAAATATATCTCAAAGGATGGATATAAACATGAAGTGCTTGGTAAATAGTAGATTAGGGGACCCTCCCCCACTTTTGCATCTTATTTTCCTCTTTCCTCCTTTGGTTATACTTAGTTTCCTATATTTTCCTCAGTTTTTTTGTCTGGCCTCTGAGGCATCCAAAGCTATACTTCTCATATTGCTACTGATTTTGCAATCAATGTGTCCTAACCTCCAGTGTTTGCTACTTGGCTTTTTGTTATCTAATTGTAAGCACTTCTGATACCTCCATTCACATTCAGCTTTTCCCTCTGGTCTTGACATTTCCCTATTGATTGAGAACAACTTTGAAAACATTCTATCAGTCATCCCCTCAGGTTTCATGTATAGAGTGGGTCATCACCTCATTCACTGAATACTTTCTGGTTCTTACTCATTATTCCTTCCATCTGTGTTGAGCTGGATTTAATTCAGAATTTTGTTTGTTTTCTTTTCTTTCTCCTTTTCTTTTGCATGTTAAGCAAAAATTCTATTTGTTGGAAATGTATACTAGATTATTTGCTATTGTTACATACATACATATACATATATATATTTCATATATATGGAGCTCCACAAAGGCATGAGGCTCCCAGATAGCCAGGCAATTGAAGCTCATATGCCATTCTGAGCTAAGGAGAAGGGGGTAAAAGTCGGGGACTTCAAATAGGAAGGAAAATAATTCACAGGAAGATGGGGAGAGCAAATGTTTGGTAAACAAATGTTTGCCATGCCTTGGAGAGAAGTCTGTCTGATGTAAAAAAAAGTTACTTTGATAATAGCTCTCTTCCTGGTGTAGGCTTTCTATCTGAATTCTTTTAGGCAGCTAAGGGTGAGGTAAAAGGTATCATTGGTCTGTTGGGCCTTGATTGTCTTCAGTTTAAAATAATCCACGTCACAAGGGCATATTCTGGGGTGGCCTGCCCTGAACCCTATCAACACTTCCTTTGAATTTTCCTAGGGGACCTACTCATATACTGACACCCTAAGGGATCTGGAGGTGATGCCAGTATCATCCAGCTTCACAGAGGTTCTTCCTGATTGTTATTCCTCTGCTTATGGGAAAAATTTTATCTGTTTCTTATGAGGTAGAAGTATATAGAGAGTGTTAGAGGAATAGAAGCTAGGGTTTATTTAGAGAGTAACAGCCTTTGGCTATGGAGTCACACAGAAATGGAAGGAAATCTAAGTCATATTTTCTATGAATTGTGTGACTTTGAGCAATTTAACCTTTCTAAGCTTCAGAAACATCATCTATAAAATTGGGATAAAATTAATACCTACTTCATAGGGTTGCTGTAGGAGCAAATTTAGACAATCTACTTAGAATGCTAAGGGCTGTACTGGCATAGAAGAAAATTTTTATGTCAACCACAATTATTTTTATTACTGATTTTACAACCAATACTATCATTTATTGAGTATGTGGCATAGATCAGACCTGGTAAAAGGTATTACATATATATGTTGATTCATGTCCCCTTATTTAAGTTTGGCAGATATGAGAAGTTTCGCTATGCAGAAAAATGCGACATTGGCTAGAGAGGGATTTGGGAGCTAGGGAAGATTTTTTTTAAACTATGGGAAGTATGATAACAGATTTAATGATGTAAAAAATCCACTAGAAAAGGAGAGACAGAAGATGCAAAAGAAAGAAAGATAATTGAGAACGTGAGAGAGAATAAAATTCAAAGCATATATTTCAAGGGTAGAGGAAGTGAGTCTTGCTAGAAGAAGGAATATTTCACAGTTTTTACAGGAGGGAAAGGGAAATAGCTGCAAATTAGGTATTTTTGTACATTTAAAGATATGGAGCTATTGTCAGGTGGTTCTTTTTTTCTTAATAAAATACAAAGTAAGACCAACTACTATAAATATGGGTGAAGTATGGGATCTTTGAGGAAATTGGAGAATTTGGGGTAGAGGAAGAGACTAAGCTTAACAGAAGAATGCAGTACCATTACCAGGCAGTGCTGAGTTTGGGGTTGGTGATCATGAATATACAGTAAGAGCAATTTTTCCAGTTACATGATATTCTTCAACAAATTCAGCTGCATTAGTGAAACAGAGGGTTAGGTTCATTCAGGGTTAGGATGAACACAATTGAAGGGCACAGAGACAAGGGAGTTAAAGATATTAATATGAGGTTGATAACCATTGGCCATGGATCAGGGTTGGGATTTACGTGATAGAAGGCTAGTGGTTAGAGAGAAAGTAGAGGGTCAGTAGATTGGTGATCTCCAGCAAATGAGCTGGAAGACTGGTAGGAGTTTGTGGTTGGTTAGTAGGAGATTGGATTTATAATTTTAGAGGTGATACAGTTTTTTGGTAATGCCATGGTGCAGACCACATGCGAGGTGAGTGAGATATAAACCTTTGTTGTTGAGAAGCCCTGAGAATTAGTTGTTTGCCTCTAAAACAAAAGCTGATTAATATAGGGGATTATGTGAAGGACTTAGACTTTCCCCATTGGAGAAGACCCTGGGGTTTCAAGAACTCTGTTTAACAACCACTGGTCCAGGCAAAACTCACTGTTTAATGAAGTCTCAATTTCAGGTATTTTCAATTCTATCAGATATTGGAATTAAAATGCAAATAATATCATCCAGGGATATCAGGCCTACTGCTTTGTTAGCCACTTTACCCCTACCTAACACTTACAGAGATAGACAGGGTAGCATAAGGTTAAAATCAGACTTGAAATCAGATTTTACCTTTCACTTACCAGCTATGCAGTTCTGGACCAGTTACTTTCTCCAAGCCTCAGCTTTTAATTCACAATGTAAACTGTTACAAAGATTAAATTACACAATTTATCCAAAGTATTGGGTTCATAGTCCCACAGAACCATTGAATCTAGTGTATCACAAGGCTGTGGATCATAGTTCTTACAAGCAAATTCTGCCAAGCCTGCCTAAGTTCAAATGTCACTTGTCATCACTTATTAGCAAGTAGGAGAGAAACAAGATTTCTGAGTCT
Organism: Neomonachus schauinslandi; assembly: GCF_002201575.2. NCBI lineage: Eukaryota > Metazoa > Chordata > Mammalia > Carnivora > Phocidae > Neomonachus > Neomonachus schauinslandi. The sequence goes on along the minus strand of NC_058413.1, from coordinate 62,131,275 downwards.
CAATTTCTTCATCTTTAAAGTAAGACAATAGTAGGGCTCGCCTAATTGGGCTGTAGTGGGGATTAAATGAATTAATGTTTGTGAGGCAGTTAAAGTGATAACCAGACCATAGTAAGTGCTATGTAAGCAGTGGATCTTCTTGTTATTCCTTTCTCTGCTTCTTACTTGCAATCTTCAAATTGAGGGTATGGGAAGTTACACAAAGTGTTAATACAAAGTTTAACAACCTATTAGTAAATGGTTGTTTCCTTCACTTTGTTTAGAGGCAATTTAAGGAATATGTTAAATCAACTGCCTAGTCTCTATCTATTACTACAAAGAATTAACATGGATCAGATTGCTTTTCAGTGAAGAGTGCCTCTGAGCCACTGGGGCCTCTGAGGAGGAGGGTCTTATTTGCTCAGACTGAGCAGCTCCCCCATGAGAAAGGAAGCTGCCATGTGAATACAGTGCATCAATAATGAGAAGTGTCTTGTTCACTTCTTTAATGGGAAAACCTAACTAAGGGAGCAGTGCAGATGAGGAATGGCTGGTGTTTGTGGTGGGGGATTACTATCCTTTAAGAGGCTGGGGAGAAGCCTCAGTGGAATTACAGAGCATTTTCCCTTTCCTTTCCATTCCTCATGCCTTGCATTTTTTGGACTAAGAAGAGTAATTGAGTGTTTAGATAATTTCCTCTTCCACTCAGAAGTCTTTCAATTTGTAGTGCCCTTATCCATGCTGTTCACCTTGCCTGGAATGCCCTGCCCTGTCTGAAAATCTCTTATTTATCCTTCTGAATTCAGCTCACATATCACCTCCTCTGTGAAGCTTTTCTGACCTTTCCAGGGAAACTGTGTTGTGCATAGATGGTATCTCTTCTTGTGCTCCCACTGTTCTTTGTAAACTGTCTTTGACACCACTTAATGTCTTTAATTAATTAAAAGTCCATCTCTTCCAACAGAGCCCGGTGTCCATTGAAGGCAGGGTCACGTTTATTGACACCAGTGTTGTCAGCCCCTATGTCAGTGCCTGCAATACTTACGACTACGTGAATAAATGAAAGAACGAATGAAATTCAGAGAAATAGCAGTCATAGCATCATAGCCTTAAAGCATTTTAGGGTCCTTGGAGTCACAAAAGAGCTGTCCCAGGTGATGCATATCTGTACAAGGCTTAGGGTTGTGCTTTGTTTAGCATCTTATGTTTTAATGGGCAAGGTAACTAGGTAGAAATCATGATTGATTGTGATAATCATACATGCAACCAAGCTTCTTTTTGTCTAAAACCCAGCAGAGTTTACTCATTTAGGTTGACAACAGGTATTTGAGTTTGTGATTTAGGATCTAATCCAATTTTCTATTTTACAATTAACAAATTTAAGGCTCAGTGGCTAAGTTCTCATGATTTAAATTTCAATTAAAGAGCAATTCTATAAGGGTAGAACTTGCCTGCCCACTTCAACAAAGCTCTACAAGCTGGTTCTTAGCTTACCTTGACTCCAAAGACAGTTTTTCCAGTGAAGCCAAAGTTTAGCCTCATGATGACTGACTTACACTAGCCATGTTCATAGAAGATTGACATGTAAGTCAGAAAGCCCTTATTAATTTAAAAGAAATATAACTATAGGAGGTCTATTAGCTGGTCAGCACATTTTTCCATACAGAAATGGTTTAAATGGGAGACGAAAATAATACTCAGAAAACTGATTGATTTTTAACACAAAAAGTTACTGAGAGAACTGAGTATAGATTTCAGCTAACCTGATTCCATTCCTTAATATATTAATCATCATAGTATTTATTCAACTTGTTTTTTCCTCAAATGTTTGTTGAATGACCAGTATGTTCAAACTGGGGTTTAAAGATGAAGAAGACATAGTTTCTTTTCCTTTAATGAACCATATTTAAGGAACCATAGTCTAAGAAAAGTAAAGAGAGTTCTGAAATGAGAGATTGATATGCAATGGGTTTCATAATAAGAATGTACAAAGAATGGTGAGTGTCCAGAAATGAGTGATAAACTTCTTCTGCAATGACCATGGGAGGCTTCATGAAAGAGCTAAATCTAGGTTTTGAGGCATGATTTGGAGTTCACTAGACTGTGTGTGTGTGTGTGTGTGTTGCAGTATGTGTAAAAGTTACAGGTGAGCGCAGAATGGGAAGTGGCAGTGTTTAGGTAGGGTTGGAGGATAGGATTTAAGAATGAGGGTGGGGGGCGCCTGGGTGGCTCAGTCGGTTAAGCGACTGCCTTCGGCTCAGGTCATGATCCTGGAGTCCCTGGATCGAGTCCCGCATCGGGCTCCCTGCTCGGCGGGGAGCCTGCTTCTCCCTCTGACTCTCTCCTCTCTCATGCTGTTTCTCTCTCGCTCGCTCTCCAAAAAAAAAAAAAAAAAAATCTTTAAAAAAAAAAAAAAAAAAAAAAGAATGAGGGTGGGGAGAGTAGCAAGGGATAAGGAAGGATTCAGAGACCAGAGCATGGCGGGTCTTATATATCCTGTTTATAATTTGGATATGATCAGATAGGTGAGGGGTTTTAAGCCAGGAGTGACATATTCATATTTACATTTTGGAGACACATCTTCAAAATCCGTGTGGAGTATGGATTAGAAGAGGGAGAGATAGAAAGACAAATGAAGAATGAGGAAGCCGTCAAGTAAGAGAGATGATGAAACCCTTAGTTAAGACAGTCTCAGGAGCTTGGAAATGAGACCACCCCTGAGTGGGTGGAATAGAACTGAACAGAGCTGCCTTTTTGGCTCCTGGCAGAGCTTTGATGAGTCTGAGAAATTGTGATGAGTCACAGATGGGCAGAGAATAAGGAATCCTATCTGCCCACCAGTGAAAGAACACCAGTTTCAAGAAATAACACATGGACTGTGAGCCTGAGAAATACCATATTGGCTGTGAAATGGAAGACACCTTGCTCATTCAAAAAGTTCACCCCAACCTACTCAATTCCTTCTCAGTATAGTAGAAAGAACAAAAACTTTGGAGTCAGATGAGGGTTAAAATCTTAATACTACCACTGGTTTTCTGGGTGACCTTGGGTTTACTATTTAATCCTATTTAGCCTCAACATTTTCTTAGATGCAAAATAGGTATACAAAAATTCTTCCTGGCATTATGCTAAGTGAAATGAGTCAGAGAGAGAGGAATGCTGTATGATCTCACTTATATGTGGAATCTTAAAAAAAAAGCAACAACAGAAAACAAGCTCATAATGGAGAGAACTGATAGGTAGTTTTCCGAGGCAGGGGATGGGGTAGGAGAAATTGGTGAAGGGGGTTAAGAGCTACAGACTTCCTTATAAGATAAATAAGTCTTGAGAATGTAATGTACAACATGATGATTATAATTAACAATACTGTACTGTATATTTGAAGTCTTAGGAAAGTAGATCTTTAAAGTTTTTATCACAAGAAACAAACTTTTGCAACTATGTGTGTTATGGATATTAACTTACTGTGGTGATCATTTTACAATATAAACAAATATTGAATCTTATGTTGCACACCTGAAATGAATACAATGTTAATTGTCAATTATATGTCAATTAAAAAAAATTCTTCCTCACACACTTATTGAAAGGATTAAATAATATTATAGTGTATAAAATTTGCCTATCAGAGTGGTGGGCCTGTAGTGAGGGGTCTCAAAAACATTCATTTATTTTCTTTATTCTGTGATTCCCAGCAATCAGGAAGGGGAAGAGTAGAGAAGGAAGTCAGCTGGGGGTCTGAGAGACTTCCTGATTCCATCAAGCCATGAAGTGTGGTGGTAAAAACCCTGGATCAGGAGGGAGAAAGCCTGGGTACCAGTCTCACCCAACCCCCAACTTGGCCTCCTTACTTTCAATTTATGCATGGCAGCCACATGGATCCTGTCTGAATGACAAGGAAGTCAGAATCTGGTCATTTTCAAGGCTAAGTTTAGGCAGCAGTGGTGCATTTAATTTCGTTCCTGGGGGTCACTGGGCATCCCAAGGACACTTAGATTACTAGTCATAGAGAATAAAGGCAGTTTAGAAGAAAGGGAAAAACATAAAGGACATCTCCTGTTTGAAAGGATTTTTCATATGAAAAATGCTCAGTACAGTAAAACTTAATGGAACAACTGTGTTTTAGGTGCTGGAGCCTAGACAAAGGGCAGCAACAAATAGGCCTTGTAGAGAGATGTTTACAGTTCAGATGAATATTCTCAGGCCTCGATACCTTAGGCCTTTGACTCCACTTTCCTCCTGCTTTTGTATAGAAATAGGCTTCAGGGTTAAAGCACAGTGACTAAGGTACTGGAGTTTCAGGCTGCTGACCACATGTCATTATGACAAAAGCAGAGGGAAAAGGATTTTTCCACTACTGAATTTCTTAGATTGACACTGGATTTTCAAGATACATACCTTCCGAGAACAGATGATGTGACTCTTGCTTATTCCAGAGGGCCTTTCCTGGACATGAGAGAGTCCTAGTTTACAGCATCCTGGCTCTTTTCCTCTTTCCACTATGAGTTTTACTTACTCTTCTGATGATAAAAATGCTGGGACAGATACATTTCAAGGAAATGAACAGTTTAAAATGTTGCCTGTTTAAAAATTAAAATTAATTTGCCCTGTGAGTCGTGAGTCTCATTTTAATAGTGCCCTGAATAATTCAGGAGCTGCAGTTTGTTCAGAGCTTGTGTTGCAGCTTTTGGCTCTCTTGCTTGGGAAGCAGCCCATGCAGAAATGCTTAGCTTGTACAAAATGAATTATCCTGGGGTCTGCATAGCATGGCATCTTAGGGATATGGTTATGGAAGGTGCAGCTTAGAAGATCTCAAGAATAGACTGGAAAATGTATGCATTCTGATCCAAAACTGTAAGTTTAGGTAAGAGAGATGAGCTGGTCCAAGTTATGTTGAGGGAGATGTTACTTATGGATCACCCATTTCTGCTTAAACCTTTTAATTGTCCTTTGAGATTCACAGGAAAATGTCTAAAATCCTTAGAATGAGACACAAGGCCCTCAATTTTCTGGCTCCTTGTCACTTTTCCGTCTTCAACTTATGTCCTGCTTCTTTGCAATATGGACCTTGGGCTCTAGTTGCAACTTTCAGTTTCCACAGGCATCCTGCTTAATTTGAACTGCTTTCACCTACTGCTGCTTCTGCCTGGTAGACATTCCCATTAACCCTTTTTCTTTTAAGACCTTCTTCCCTTGTCTTCCTTGTTTCAGCTTAATTGTCATGGCCTTTGGGGAGCCTTTCCTGAAATTCTAGATTGTTAGAGGTATTCTCTGCATTCATACAATACCTTGTGCTTTCCTTTCTGTCAGTACATAATTTTCTATATAACCATCATCTGCTTACAGTCTTTCTTCTACTGAAAGAAAGGCTTCTTGAACTCTGAAGCTCCTTCTTCATCTGGCTCGTAATGGACCCTCTTCAAATGCCTATTGAATTGATTGGAATTAGACAGACCTACTGCCCTCAGCCTTAAATCTATTTCCCCAAGGGGCAGCCCAGTATCTGAAATTCCACTATTAGAGTGTTTCTGCTCTTGGTCAAGTGTTGCTATTTCCCTACAAATGCCCCTGGCAGGTGCAGAGCACACTGTGGAATGCCAGACCTGGAAGGGCTCCTGAAGACTCTTCAGAACCTTGCTCTATTTTACAAATGAGGAAATTGAGGTCTACATAGAAGAAATAACTCACTCAGAATCACATAGCTTATGAATGATAAATGCAGGATTAGAGCATGGGAATCATCACTGAAAATTTAAGATCTGCTCTTCATGTGGAGGTCAAATTCTCCCATGCCAGCAGTTAAGAACTTTAGGAGTCTGTGTAGTAAGATAATGGTTGAGAACAGGAAAATATTATAGAAAGAGGAAAGCAGAGAAGCCTGAAGACAAACTGCACAGATTTTTCATGAAAAGAGCCTTTGGCGGGGGTACCTGGGTGGCTCAGTTGTTTAAGCATCTGACTCCTGGTTTCTGCTCACAGGGTCGTGAGATTGAGTCCCATGTGGGGCTCCACGCTAGGTGTAGAGTCTGCTTGAGATTCTCACCCTCTCCTTCCCCCTCTGCCCCTACCCCTACTCCTGTTCTTCTCTCCCTCAAGTACATAAATGAATAAATAAAATCTTTTAAAAAATGAAAAGAGCCTTTGGGACCAGATGGCTATATTATTATTTGTTGATTTATATCACTCTCAAATTAGAGCTACAAGAGGTCCAGAAACTTGTCTTATTTTTCTTTGTATTCCCAATACTTAGCTATTTCCTGGCCATGAGTATGTACTCAATAAATATTTAATTCTTGAAATCTGGATCTGAGGAAAAATTATCACATGATTGGTCTAGTTAAATAGTATCTTTAATATTTATTTTAATTCTGAATATAAAGGGAAAAGCTGCTCTTCTGGTTCTAAATGTTTTCCCTTATTTAATAACCTTATTCTCCTATTTATTCATTTGCCTGCTTACTATTAAGGATTTGAAATTAATTCTCTTACACAATCATTTAGGTTCTTCTTTTGTCTTTGTCCTTACAGGTCATGAGGCTAATGCTCTGTGCAATACTAGTTCATAGTATTACTAGTTCATAGCATTACTAGTCCGTAGTAATTCTAGTATCCACTTGGGGACAAAGAGCACCCTCTTTCCTCTGTTATTAAGACAGTATCCTAAGAAGGAGCCACAGTCCATGAGGGTTAGCTCTTTCTCATATATCAAAGCCTTTTAACAAACCCTGATAAAAATCTCAGAAAGCCTCAATTCAGAAATATCAAACTAGCAGTGCAGATCCATGGAGTGAGTTGTTCATTTATTTTTCTTAAAAAAATTGTGATCCTAGTACAAGCATTTCTTTCTTGAAAAACCTTTCCATTTTAATCAGAGAACTTGCCCCTCAATGTTATATCCAATTTGTGATGCAGATAAAATGAAAACAAATGGGGAAGAAAAGAACTGCTACACTGAGGATGGATTTGTTCTTCAGACAGTTGCTCAGTTCCTCTTGAATCACTGAAGAGAAAACATTTTAGTTGTCACCTCTATTTAGGAAATCATGCTGTGATTCTGAAACCTCTTTAACTCTAGTCACAGTCTGAAATAGGAAGTCTTCTTTTCAGTATCTCTTAAAGACTTTGGAAAACACCAGAATTTCATTTTTTTAATTAAAAGCATTTATTTCTTAAATAAAACTTTCTCAGACTATAAGAGTCAGTAAATTGTGCATGCTGCTAAAAGCAAAGCAAAGTAAAACAAAATAGATTTATCATCTTAGGCCACATTAATTGTGATAATGTTCAAAGCAGAGGTGGTTATGGTGCTTTTCAACTCATTTTACACCGACCACAACTTGGATCATTGCATTCATATCTGGGAGCTATGGTTTTAAGAAGGATATAGCATATTCTTGATGGAGCATGTTCGGATGTAGATCAAGACAGCGGGAGGGCTCAGAGGTGGCCATCTGGAGAACATTTGAAGAAACTAGACTTTACAGTAGTGCCCCGTTGTCTGCAGCTCAGCTTTCAGTGATTTCAGTTCCCTGGGGTCAACCTTGGTCTGGAAGCAGATGATTCTCCTTCTATTGTATCATCAGAAATTAAATAGTAGCCTAATGCTAAATCACAATGCCTATGTCATTCACTTCATCTCATCATGTAGACATTTTATCACCTCACATCATCACGAGAAGGGTACAGAACAATAAGATATTTTGAGGGAGAGAGAGAAACCACATTCACATAACTTTTATTACAGTATATTGTTAAAATTATACTATTTTATGTTATTTTTAATCTCTTACTGTACCTAATATATGAATTAAACTTTATCATAGGTATGTATGTATAGGAAAAAACATAGTGTATATAGGGTTTGGTACTATCTGCTGTTTCAGGCATCTCCTGGGGGGTGTTGGAATGTATCCCCTGTGAATAAGGGAGGACTACTCTATACTAAAAAACAATCTTTTGTGCCTTTGAAAGAGGTTTTCTGGAAGAATCAATTTACCAATGTTCCAAAGGTAACTTGGAGGTGGGTGGGTTTCATTCATACCATTCAGTCCTTTGTGACTCCATCCCTTCCTTATCCCAAAGATCTCTAAATCTTGCTGAAATCAACAACTTCTCTAGCAAGACAGCTTCCCTGTACTCCTTTTGCATCCAGCTTGCTCCTTCAACTCCACTCAGATCAGCAAATGTTCATGGAACACCTTCTACAAGAGCCTTTGTGTAGGCATCCCCAGGTAGGCTGAGAGGTGGCACAAGGGGTATAAGGCACAGGGTACCTGGGGGCTAGGAGTCTAGTTCTGCTACTTGTGTGCTGTGTGATCTTGGAGATCATTTAATTTCTTTGAGTCTATTTCCTTATAATACATCCTTATGGGGTTGTGGTTAGGATGAAATGCAACATATGAGAATGTGGTGGCTTGATATCTAGTTTCCTTTTTTAGTTGGGCTGTCTGCTTTCTAACAATATTTATTGGATCAGTGAAGAAAACTTTTTAATTTCTACTTACTTATTCTCTTAAAAATACCTCCTTAAAAAAAAACCTCTCAGAAAGAATAAAAGTGTTATGACTCTGTTTCTCTATCATATAACTTTTCTATTACAGGATCATTTGTTATAGTTGCTTGTAAACTAGTCTTATCTACTAAGGCTAATAGCTAACATTTATTGGGATTTACCCACTTGTTACTAATTCTCATAGCAACTGTGAGAGTTAAGTATAGTGTATTACTTTGTTTTAAAGGAGAATAAGTGGAGGCTTGGAGAGTTTGAGTGATTTGCCCCTGACATGCACCACTGCAAGGCCAAGTTTCAAAGCCAGGTCAATGTGGCTGTAAAAACCATGTTCTTTTTGCAGCAAGATAGATTTCTGAGTCCTAGGGGACAGAAACTCTACCGCAAGCCTTCTTATAATCCTATTACCTAGTGGAGTGCCCTACATAAAGTAGATATTCAATAACAGGTTTTTTAATTGGATTGAATTGAACCAAATGATTAATTTATCAAAATCCCTTGCTTTGCTGTTTATACTTCTCGTTGTATATATCTTGACTTCATAAATAACTACAAAGGCTCATTTCCTAGGACTTATATGAAATCAGGTCATCTATCTGTTAAAGATATTTTCAAATTTCAAATTTCATTTAAATTCATGAACTGTGTTAAATAGGACTTTCATGTTTTATTTATTTTTTTAAAGATTTTATTTATTTTTTGACAGACAGAGACACAGTGAGAGAGGGAACACAAGTAGGGGAAGTGGGAGAGGGAGAAGCTGACTTCCTGTGGAGCAAGGAGCCTGACGTGGGGCTCGATCCCAGCACCCTGGGATCATGACCTGAGTGGAAGGTAGACGCTTAACGACTGAGCCACCCAGGCGCCCCGACTTTCATGTTTTAAAGTTTAAAAAGTAATTGAGGTAATACCAACAGAGTTATGCTGAGAAAAGACATGTATTATAATAATGACGATGCTCTTTTCAAGTATCACGAGGTTTGGAAATGGTTGCTTGGAATTTACGGAATCCTATTTATTTTCAAGGAGATTGATATTATAGAAGACACATATCAAAAAAACAATTTTAATATTTTCTTTCTATACTGACATGCCTCCCATCACTCAATATATGGTACCACTATACTTGCATTCCTTCTGTCACCAAATTTGGAGGTCATTTTGGTGAGGAAGATTGGCCCAGAGAAAAATTCAAGGACTTTTACATCAAATAGGCCTGAATTTTAATTCTCACTCTACTTTTTGTAAACCTTTTCGATGGACTTCATACATCAGTCTCTACCTGCTCAATCTCTTCATTCATTGCCACGAGAGTGATTCTTCTAAACTTCAACTATAATAATCTCCCTTCTAGTTGCAAAACTTTTTCTTTCTTTCCATTTGTATAAAGTGAAACCTGGAGTCCATAGACTGATATTCAATATCTTTCTCAATTGGACTTTGACCTTTGGTTTGGTATAGTGGTTAAGAAGGTGACTTTGGCATCAGTCACATATAGGACAGAGTCCAGGCTATGGACTTTTGGCAACTTACTTAACCTCATTAAGCTTCACTTTACTCATCTGTAAAATAGGGGTAATAGTGTCTATCTCACAAACCTGTTATAAAGAATAGATGAGATATTGCATGTGTTCTGGGGTCATGATTGTATTCTTTTTTTTTTTTTATAAAGATTTTATTTATTTATTTGACAGAGAGAGAGATAGCGAGAGCAGGAACACAAGCAGGGGGAGTGGGAGAGTGAGAAGCAGGCTTCCTGCCGAGCAGGGAGCCCGATGTGGGCTCGATCCCAGGACCCTGGGATCATGACCTGAGCCGAAGGCAGACGCTTAACGACTGAGCCACCCAGGCGCCCTCATGATTGTATTCTTACTACTACTCAGAAAATATATGATTTTATTTTTTATAACTGATTTAATGCCCCTCAAAAGCCCCATGTTGTTGGGAAGCTGGAAAGAAGGATGAGTGGTGGGGGAGGAGGACTCAAAATTTCTAATTACTGATATCTCTCTCAGTCCTTTCCAGTTTAAACCATGGCTTTTGGATGATTCAGTCTCTTTGGATAATGTCCCTCTTTTAAATCCAGCTTCTTTCCTGCTTTTCACCAAGATGTTCTTGAAGTGTGAGACGGGCTGATCCTGCCATTGCAGCAGCATCCCCACATGCAGGCCCCTATACTGCTCTCTGGCTCTCCTCATCTCCATGGCAACATTTTGTTTTTTTTTTTTTGCCTGGCCATTGGCATAGAGGACAAAATTTATGATTCGCAAACTTGTGATCTATTCTCTGGCCTCCAGCAGGGTCTGGTGGTTCTTCTGCCACCTTGCTAACTCCACCCCTTTTCACTGGTACTGAGGATGCTCCTGGTTAAGTCTGTTGGACAGCCCTTTCTGTAGCCCTCATCTACAGAGTTGCTTTGCTCCAACCACATACTCTATGGTCCAAGGGGGAAACTTCTGGATTCCTCACGACATTAAAGTTGAGAGAACTTTGGAAATGCTAATTCAGGCTCTCTTCCACCTAAACTAATTGTGTGACTTTTTAACCCCATGTTGCTAAGGGACTATCTTGTGTGTGGCCTCTCACTGCTGTCTTTAAGTTCCAAATGGAGAACAGAGCACAACCCATATTTTCTGCCCCCAAGATGTTGGCTTTTGGACATGCCATCTGCCTGCTTCCCCTTCCTTTTAAATACAAATCCCCACTCTCTTCCTATACTAGAAGAAGCAAGCTTTTCTTTTTGCTATGGGCTTAAGTAAACTTCTCTGAAGTTCTGGCTTCTTCTTTCCCCAGCTGTTATAAGTGGAAAGGGTGGTTTCTCTATATTATAGGAAAGCGTCTGTGATTTGAGTTGATTTGGCTTGGTTCTTGATTTGGGGATATGGGGCAACTAAGAACTAGGAATTATCTGAGTTTGGCATACAATTAAAGGCAACATAACTGCTCAGAAACCAGTGGTTTTTTTTAGATTTTCACCATTACTTTCAATGTACTTCCCTCTCCTCCCTTGTACACTAAATACAGTATTTTCTACAAGAATATGGATTCAATTTTATTTTATACTTTTGATAAAGATGGCTTATTAAATAGACCACAGAAAGAATTTAATCCTCATACTCTTTTAAGTATATGAAACAAATTTAAAACCAGCAAAAATGTTTCTAGACAATGATAATATTAAAAATATCTAACTTTTTAAAAGAATTTACATGTTGCAGAAGCCTTAACTTATTATCTCATTTAATTCCTGTAAGGGCCCTCAGAGGCAGGTATTATTACCATTTCAATTTTGGATGTAACATATTAATTTACATAACAAGGTCACAGGAGTAGGAAATGATAGAGTGAGAACTGAAACCCAGATATTCTGATGGCAAAATTCATGCTCATGACTGTTATGCTTTATCAGTTCCTATGTGTCCTGACTTTGTTCAGAATATATGCTCACCCTGTAATCCATGCACTGTCCTAAGCTTCTCCCCACTTGTGTACCCTGAGCTCCAGGCATAGACCACTACTACCTGTTCTTGAAAGCTCCTGATGTTCCTTCATAAATGTGGCTTTGTTTAATTTATAACTCTGTTTGCAATGCCATCCTCCTTGTCCTCACCACCACCCTACATCTAGCTCAATGCTACTTTCCTTTAGACTCCCACTTCCTCACAAGTTGCAATTAATATTTGCTCTCATACCCTATATGATGGTTGTTTATATCTCTGTCAGACTTCCAGTCTGCCTTCCATAAGGGTTATCTAGGTATGTCTGTCTCTCTAAATTGAATAAGGGTTTCTGGAATTCAAGGGTAGATTCTTCTTCCATTGTTAAAATGAATGGAATCAAAGATGAGCCTTTTCTTTTTAAAAAGGTTTTATTTATTTATTCATGAGAGTCAGAGAGAGAGAGAGAGAGAGAGAGAGAGAGGCAGAGGCAGAGGGAGAAGCAGGCTCCCCGCTGAGCAGGGAGCCTGATGCGGGACTCGATCCCAGGACCCTGGGATCATGACCTGAGCCGAAGGCAGACGCTTAACCATCTGAGCCACCCAGGCGCCCCAAAGATGAGCCTTTTCTTAATGTGAATTACATTAACTAGTGGGAGAAAAGGGAAATACTGAGCTCCTGATGACTGTAGATACAATTGATCAAACCAGCAAATTGCTCGGGTCATAGCGAGAGTTGAATCAGTTGGAAAACTAGCAGTATGACAAAAATTCTCTGCCACTTGGAGGTTGTCAGGAGCTAGGAGATGAAGATATTTATATTCTTATTGCATGCCAGCTATTGTTCTAGATGCTGAGTATAGAGTAATGAAGCAACAACCAAGGTCCCTACTGTCATTGTGCTTATATCTCCTGGGAGGAAATGGACCATAAACAAGAACAGTATTTGATAATAACAAGTGCTGTTCATAAAGATGGGGAAGACTCAGGGAGAACAGATTTTGGGGAAGAGATGCAATCAGAATTTCTATTTTAACCCTACTATTCAGACCTTAGTTTTTGGTATCCCCATAGCATCTTGTTCTTGCCCTCAAATCACAACATCCTTACCACATGGCATTGTATTTGTCACTTTCAGGTTTTCCCCTCACCAGTTGAGCAGTTGGCTAAATGAAGACACATCTTGATCTCAAGGATTCAGTCAGTTCAAGGCTCTTTCTAAGTATGACATGCTAATAATTAATTAAAGTGGTAATAAATGTGCTAAATGCTATAATAGAAATGTATCAATAGTGCAGTGTGGTATATTGGGTGTTATGCACATGAGTTCTGGAGTCTGATTGCCTGGATTCCAATTTTATTTTTATTACTAATTACCTCTATGATTTCAGGAAGTTAAATAATATTCCCAAATTTTATTTTCCCATCTGCAGAATGGGAATAAAAATGATATTGTATGGTGACTAACATAACATAATAAAATTAAATTAAATTAAAAAAATGATATATACTTCATAGTGTTATTGAGAAGGTAAAATGAGATTAGCCTATGGGAGGCATTTAGTATTCTGGCTGGAGCACTGAAAGGATTCTACATATGTTAGCTATGGTGATTATAAGTGGAAAGTTGAGCTCCAAAAGGCTGGAGTGGAGAAATGATGTTTCCAGGAAAAGCTTCACAAGGAGGCTGATGCCTTGACTTCATTCTCTTTGAATAGTCTGTAATTTTCCAGATAAAGAAGGTATAGTTGAGAAGGGTGTGAAGAGTTCCAGACACAAGAAACATCAAGTACACTGGTAGGAATGCAAACTGGGGCAGCCACTCTGGAAAATAGTATGGAAGTTTCTAAAAAAGTTAAAAATAGAAGTACCTTATGACCCAGCAATTACACTACTAGGTTTTACCCAAAGGATACAAAAATACTGATTCAAAGGGGCACATGCACCCTGATGTTTATAGCAGCATTATTGACAATGGCCAAATTACAGAAAAAGCCCAAATATCCATCGACTGATGAATGGCTAAAGAATAAATGGTATATATATACAATGGAATATTACTCAGCCATCAAAAAGAATGAAATCTTGCCATTTGCAACAATGTGGTTGGAGATAGAGTGTATTATGCTAAGTGAAATAAGTCAGAGAAAGACAAATACCATATGATTTCACCCATATATGTAATTTAAGAAACAAAACAGATGAACATAGGGGAACGGGAGAAAAAGAAGGAGGCAAACCATAAGAGACTCTTTAAAATTAAAAATATATATATTTTATGTATTTATTTGAGAAAGAGAGAGACAGAGACAGCAAGAGAGAGCATGATCAGGGAGGAGAGGGAGAAGCAGGCTCCCACTGAGCAGGAGGCCTGATGCGGGGCTCAATCCTAGGACCCTAGGGTCATGACCTGAGCTGAAGGCAGATGCTTAACTGACTGAGCCACCCTGGTGCCCCACCATAAGGGACTCTTAATTATGGAGAACAAACTGAGGGTTGATGGAGGGAGGTGCGTGGGGAATGGGCTAGATAGGTGATGGGCATTAGGGAGGGCACTTGTGATGAGCACTGGGTGTTATATGTAAGTGATGAAACCTAAATTCTACTCCTGAAACCAGTATTACACTATATGTTAACTAACTAGAATTTAAATTAAAATTTGAAGAAGAAAAAAAAAACATCAAGTGCAAGGTCGTAGAGATATGAGAGAGCAAAGTTTGGGAAGTTTGAAGTAATATTTTGACATGGCTAGAACATAAGGTGCATGTGGGGTAGAAGAAGGAAAAAGACGAGAGAGAAAGGTGAGTGCAGACTCATGAAGAGTTTTGTTAATATACTAAAAGATTAATCCTTGATTTGGTTAATAGTAGGGAGTTATTCAAGAGGTTTTTTTTTTTTTATTATGTTATGTTAGTCACATACAGTACATCATTAGTTTTTGATGTAGTGTTCCATGATTCATTGTTTGCATATAATACCCAGTGTTCCATGCAATACGTGCAAGAGTTTTTAGCTGGGGAATATCATGGTCAGATACTTGTTTTAGAAACAGATCATTCTTGTGTTGGGTCCATGAAATGATGAAGGACTGAATTCAGGAATTGGCAGTGCTAATGGGATAGGAGGGATGAGGTGGGATTGGCAAGGCTGACAGTTTGATGAGATAAGGGGTCGAGGGAGAGAGGATGATACCCAGGTTACAGATTTCAGTAACCTGGGATTTCAAAGAAGCAGAGTCTAACAAACCTCATGCATTTTGCAGAACCTTAAAAAGCCACTAAACATGCTGTCAGGAGCATTTGCATTCAAGGATGAAATAGTATATATAGAACTGTGTTTTGTATTGAACAGTCCAGACAGATTTAACTCTGAGTCTGTCATAGTCCATTATTGTGTTTCTGCTATGATGCTTGGTGGGGAAATCTCCCAGGAATCCACTGTAGACCAATAAACACCTCAAAGTACTTACCCTATTAAAGCTAGAGTGACAAGAGGGAGTAATCATTGAAATGCTACTTTATTCTGTATTTACACCCATACAGCTCTCATCTGTATAGACACACATCCACACTTTAGCAAAGGGTGAGTAGTCCAGCATGGTCTGTAGCTGGAGTGATGAATCCCTTGTATCTATACAGTATTCTTTAGGTCATGTAGAACCTTCACATCTTTTCCCAAATAATTCTCACAACTAGTGTGTGAGAGAGGCAAGCACATGTTCTATTTTGCAGATGAGGAGATGGACCCTCAGAGATGTTAAAATTTTTGTTCAGTGTGGCCGTGCTGGTAAGCAATTGAGCTGACTCTTGTACCAAGTTCTCTGTGTATGGAGCTGAAGTTGGAATCCCATCTTTGGAGGCCATTTACTATTGCATCATGTCAGTATGATTTCTCATTCTGTTATTCACCACGTAGCTCAAAGAAGTGGTTCTTTTAAAACATTTCTTTATACTGACTGGAATCTATTTCTATATTGATATTATATCCACAGATAAATATATAGACATATCTGAAAGTTATATAGCATAGCACTTGTAAAAACTCTTTTGGTTGGAAGTGACAGGAAGAGAATGCAGTGTTTCACATAACTAGGTAGTCTAAGGTGGTCAGTGCCTCATCAGCAGTGGCTAGATCCAGGGCATTGCAGTAATTCTGCTCCTGCTCCCTCCCTCTTCTCTCTCCTGCCATCCTTTCATTCTTCCCACCTTTTCTCCGCATCCATGCCAATATTTGTTGTTTTCTGTCTTGTTAATTTTAGCCATTCTAACTGGTGTCAGGTGGTATCACATTTTGGTTTTGATTTGTATTTCCCTGATACCAAAGGACGTGGAGCTTTTTTTCATGTGTCTGTTGGCCGTTTGTATGTCTTCTTTGGAGAAATGTCTGTTCATGTTTTCTGCCCATTTCTTGACTGGATTATTTGTTTTTTGGGTGTTGAGTTTGAATGTTTGGTAGAATTCCCCTGGGAAGCCATCTGGCCCTGGATTCTTGTTTGTTGGGAGATTTTTGATTACTGCTTCAATTTCCTTAGTGGTTATGGGTTTGTTCAGGTTTTCTCTTTCTTCCCATTTCAGTTTTGGTAGTTTATAAGTTTCCAGGAATGCATCCATTTCTTCCAGATTTCCTAATTTGTTGGCATATAATTGCTCATAATGTGTTCTTAAGATTGTATTTCCTTGGTGTTGGTTGTGATCTCTCCTCTTTCATTAATGATTTTATTAATTTGGGTCCTTTCTCTTTTCTTTTTGTTAAGTCTCACTAGGAGTTTAATGATCTTATTAATTCTTTCACAGAACCAGCTTCTAATTTCATTGATTTATTCTACTGTTCTTTTGGTTTCTATTTCATTGATTTCTGCTCTAATCATTATTATTTCTCTTCTGCTTGGTTTAGGCTTTATTTGCTGTTGTTTCTCCAGCTCCTTTAGGTGTAAGGTTAGCTTGTGTATTTGAGACTTTTCTATATTTTTGAGAAAGGGTTGTATTGCAATGTACTTCCCTCTTGTGATCACCTTTATTGTATCCCAGAGGTTTTGAACAGTTGTGTTTTCATTTTCATTTTTCCTGATTTACCCATTCATTCTTTAGTAGGATGCTCTTTACCCTCCAAGTGTTTGAGTTCCTTCCAAATTTCCTCTTGTGATTGAGTTCAAGTTTCAATGCACTGTGGTCTGAAAATATGCAGGGAATAATCCCAGTCTTTTGGTACCAGTGGAGACCTGATTTGTGACCCTGTATGTGATCTATTCTGGAGAATGTTCCATGTACACTCGAGAAGAATGTTTATTTTGTTGCTTTAGGATGGAATGCTCTGTATATATCTATGAAGTCCATCTGGTCTAGTGTGTCATTCAAAGCCCTTGTTTCCTTATTGATCTTCTGCTTAGATGATCTGTCCATTACTGTGAGTGGGGTGTTGAAGTCCTCTATGATTATTGTATTATTATCAATGTGTTTCTTTAATTTGGTTATTAATTGGTGATATAATTGGCTGCTCCCAAGTTAGGAGCATAAATATTTATAATTGTTAGATCTTCTTGTTGGCTAGACCCTTCAAGTATGATATAGTATCCCTCTTCATCCCTTACTATAGTCTTTGGTTTAAAATTTAATTTGTGGGGCATCTGGGTGGTTCAGTCAGTTAAGTGGCTGCCTTCGGCTCAGGTCATGATCCCAGGGTCCTGCTTCTCCCTCTCCCTCTGCCTGCTGCTCTGCCTACTTGTGCTCTCTCTCTATCTCTCTGTCAAATAAATAAATAAAATCTTAAAAAAAATAAAATCTAATTTGTCTGATAAGAGGATTGCCACCCCAGCTTTCTTTTGATGTCCATTAGCATGATAAATGGATCTTCACTCCCTCACTTTCAATCTGGAGGTGTCTTTAGGTCTAAAATGAGTCTCTTGTAGACAGCATATGGATGGGCCTTGCTTTTTTATCCAATCTGATACCCTATGTCTTTTGACTGGAGCATTTAACCCATTTACATTCAGAGTAACTATTGAAAGATATGAATTTCGTGCCATTGTATTACCTGTAAAGTCCCTGTTCTGTAGATTATCTCTGTTTCTTTCTGGTCTGTGTTATTTTGGGGCTCTCTTGTTCTTACAGGATACCCTTTAATATTTCTTGCAGGGCTGGTTTAGTGATCACAAATTCTCTTAGTTTCTGTTTGTCCCAGAAGCTCTTTATCTCTCCTTCCATTCTGAATGTTAGCCTTGCTGCATAAAGAATTCTTGCTGCATGTTCTTCTCATTTAGTACCATGAATATATCATGCCAGCCCTTTCTGGCCTGCCAAGTCTCAGTGGATAGGTCTTCTGCCAGTCTAATGTTCCTATCCCTGTAGGTTAAGGAGTTCTTGTCTCAAGCTTCTTTCTGGATTTTCTCTTTATCTCTGAAATTTGCAAGCTTCACTCATATGTCGGGGTGTTGATCTATTTTTATTTTTTTTGAGGGGGGGTTCTCTCTACCTCCTGGACTTGAATGCCTATTTCCTTCCCCAGATTAGGCAAGTTCTCAGCTATGATTTGTTCAAATATACCTTCCCTCTCTCTCTTCTTCCTCTGGGACCCCAATAATTCTAATATTGTTTCACCTAATGGCATTGATGTTTTCTCAAAACCTCCCTTCACGGTCCATTAGTTGTTTTTCTCTCTTTTCCTCAGCTCCCTTCCTTTCCATCATCTTGTCTTCTATGTCACTGACTCTCCCTTCTGCCTCATTTAACCTAGCTGTTAGAGCATCCATTTTAGACTGCATCTCAGTTAAAGTATTTTGAATTTTGGCCTGATTAGATTTTATATCTGTAGTAAGAGATTCTCTAGTGTCCTTTATGCTTTTCTCAAGCCCAGCTAGTAACTTTATAATCGTTATCCTGAATTCCCACTGTGACATTTTATGTGTATACATGTTGATTAGATCTGTGGCAGAAAGTATTACCTCTGGTTCTTTCTTTTGTTATGAATTCCTCCTTCTAGTCATTTTGCCCAGAGAAGAATGAATGAAAGAGAGACCAAAATAAAAAATATCAACCACGACCCAAGTGAAATACACAGTAGACAGATTCAAAGAGGTCAGAAACTAAAAAAGAAAAGAAACAGAAAAAAAAAAAGGGAAAAAAAGAGAATATAATCTCCTAGGTGGACAAAACAGGGTGATCCACTTGGTCCTAGGTGTATTTTGATCTGTTTGTTAGAAGACACTAAATCCCAAAATTGTGAAGAAAGCAGAACTTATATATATACAAAAATAAAATTGAATACAGTGAAAGGAAGCCAAAAATGAAGAATATGTCTATAAAATATAAATGTAAAAATAAAAGTTAAAAAAAGACTTAAAGAGTTGATAAATAAGAAACTAGTTGAAAAGAAAAAAAAAAGAAAATGAAAATTTTAAACTCATGATAAAAAATCATAAGAAAAACTCTCAAATTCTATATACTATTTTCCCCTGGCACTGGAGTTGCAGTTCTGTGTGCTCCGTAAACTTGATATTTGCCTGCTATTCCAGCAGATCTTCTGGGGGAGGGGCCTGCTGCACTGATTCTCAGGTGTGTTTGCCTGGGTGAATTTGCACTGCCCCTTTCCAGGAGGCCAGGCTCAGTGTAAACTGCTTTGCATTGTTATATGTGGCTTTTGTTCCCTGAAGCCTTTCCACGCCACTTTAGAGGATGAAAATAAAAATGGTGGTGACCCATTCTCCAGCTCTGGAGGTGAAAGATCGTGGCCCTCTCTCTTCAGTAAGCCCCTAGGGAAGAGCAGTCTTCACTTTTGTGTGCACCAAACTCTGCAGACTCCTGCAGTGCACACCTATGCCAGTCCTCCCAGGGGAAGGAGGAGGGTCACCTCAGACCTGCCACTTGCAGGTCTCCTGCAGGGAGAGCAGTCACCTCATTGATTGTGAGTGCACCTGTGCCGCCCCTCCCATGGGAAGGAGGAGGGTCCCTCTCTTTCTGCCTTTTGCAGGCCCCTGCATGGGAGTGGTTGCCCAATCCTGCTGGGGTTCATGGTTTATGGCAAACCGAGCTGAGAGCCCACTCCCAGGCTCACTGACCATAGCCAGGTTCCCTGCTCCAATGCTTAGGAACTCTGTAGGCTTAGGCATCCCCCCCCATCTTTCTGTGACCCTGTGGATCCTGAGACCACACTGTCCACCTAAGATTCTGTCCCGCGTCACCACCTGTGCACCTACCAGGCAGGGACATCTGTCACTGGGGCAGACTTCTAAAAGTTCCGATATTGCGCTCTGCTGCTATATTGCTTCCTGGTAGCTGGCTTGAAAGGATCCCTCCCCCTGCCATTTATCTTCCAATAGATCCCCTCAGATTCACTTCTCCACACTTCTTACCTTGCAAAAAGTGGTTGCTTTTCTATTCGTAGAATTCCAGCAATTCTTTTCTTACATCTCAGTTTGAATTCATAGGTGTTTAGAATGATTTGATAGATATCTAGCTAAATTCAAGGGACCAGATGAAATGAGGTCCCCTACTCTTTCTCCATCTTGGCTTCCTCCTCTGCAGTCATGGCATTTCAACATAGGCCCTGAGGAGAAGCAGTACTTACCCAAAAGAATGTACTTCTAATTGTGGACTTATAAACACTTAAGGGAGGAAATATTTGGTGGCAAGGATGCCTTTAAGTACCCCTCACATGACACCATTCCTCTGTTTTGCTCCAGAAAACAGCCCAGTGTAGAGAAAAGAGAAGGGGTTGCAGAGTCAGTTAGCCACATATCAGCTGTATGACCTTGGATTGGTTACTTAACCCAAGAGTCATTTTTCCTATCTGTTAAATAATGGCAGTAGTAAATGCTATCCTTTTCCTGAAAGTGGCTGT
The DNA here is from genome assembly GCF_002201575.2 of Neomonachus schauinslandi. NCBI lineage: Eukaryota > Metazoa > Chordata > Mammalia > Carnivora > Phocidae > Neomonachus > Neomonachus schauinslandi. The sequence continues at coordinate 62,110,519 of NC_058413.1, read as the reverse complement.
CAAGGGCAAATCATTTATGGAGTGTCCTGTTGGGGCCCTGCCCAGGCCCTCCTGGGTGGATCCTTTCTATCATTTCCATGCTCCTTTCCTGGTTTTGGTTTGCTTCTGCTGCTAATGGCTTGCACTTATGACTCTTCTTTCAGTGGATTGCCACTTTGCTAAGTGCTGGTAATGTCCTTAACCAACCTTTGGAGGGCCTTAACCAATGGTATGTCAGCCCAGCTCCCTTGCTCTGGTCGGTGTGACTCTGAGACAAAATCAAGCCTATAGTGCTCCCTTCTTGGATCAGGACTTGGTCTTAAATCCCATACTTGCTTGTCTCCTTCCTCTTCCCTCTATTGTTTCTCCCACACTACTACTGGTTTCTCTTGGGAGCTCCTCCTTCATAAATTACTTGTACATAATGTTCATCTCAAGGTGAGGGAAGTTCACCTAGGACAAGTTAGTAATGTGTAACCTTAGGTAAAGTGACTTATTAAAGGAAACTTATTTTCTTCATCTGGAAAAGGAAGATGGTAACATCTACCACACATATGTTATTGAATCATAGTAGTTATTCAGTAAATTGTAACAGCTATTTCTAAGCACACTGTGAGAACTTCTGCAAGTAGCAAGTGTGAGGGTAACTTTTTATTTTATGATATATGAAGGTAGCCCAGACTGATCAGTTCAAAATGGGGTTGGGGTCCAGCTCTCTAATTAGTTGAATATTTCTTTACTTTAAAATTCCAAGATCCATCTCTTCTTGTTCCTTATATGGTTCCACCACCTGCCCTTGCCCTGCCCCTTGGGTTGTGCCCCTGGGCTCTCTGGGAGGTCCCTTGAGGAAGGGCCTCTTTGAACCATTTGTGGAAATAGCCTTTGCTTCAGCGAACAGGGATCTCCCTTTCCTCATTCCCAGATTAAATGATTGCTGCAGCTTTGTAAGTGAGCATTGACCAGGCACGTTTATTGCTGTAGATGAACTGTGGCAGGCCAGCTGGGGATTGCCAGGCAGTGAAGGCTCCCATGTGCACAAAGCACTCAGACCCTTTGGCTCCAATTTGCTTCTGGCTCGTGGGGAAATTGTACTGAGAATGTGAGTGACTGGTTGAACACAGAGGGATTCCAGGCGGAAGGGCTGGAGAAAGCTTTGTCTGATCAAACAATGTGCGTTGCCGCCCTGTTCAAGGCAGGAAGGTTAGACAATTTGCCCTGTTCACTCAGCTCTGCACCTTGGCTGCCAAACACCCATGCTTGCTTGGGGCTATGACAAGCCCTCTCTGTAGCTCTGTGTAGAAGTGACAGCTGCCTGTGAAACATCAGGGGAAAGAGTGGAGGATTTCTCTCAAGGACTGAGCAGGGTTTGAAAGCTGTGCACTTGGTATGATTAAAAAAGAAAGAAAATAGGGGGGCGGAGCAAGATGGCGGAGGAGTAGGAGACCTGGATTTCGTCTGGTCTCAGGAATTCAGCTGGATAGGGATCAAACCATTCTGAACACCTACAAACTCAACAGGAGATCGAGGAAAAGAAGAGCAACAACTCTCTCATCAGAAAAGCGACCACTTTCTGGAAGGTAGGACGTGCAGAGAAGTGAATCCGAGGCGATATTCGGGAGGATAGACGGCGGGGGAGGGGCCTCTGGCGGCCGCTTCTGGCAAGTGATAGAGCCGTGGAGCACAAAATTGTAACTTTTAAAAGTCTGGTCCGCTGAGGGACGTCACTCTGGTGGCTAAGCGGGGGGTGGAACCCTCCGGGACAGTGTGCTCTCAGGACCCACGGGTCACAGAAAGACCGGGGGTGCCTGAGTGTGGCAGAGCTCCCAGGTATCGGAGCAGGGAAGCCGGCTGCAGAGGCGGAGCCCAGGCGCGGGCTCTCAGCTCGGGGTTGCCATAAACTGTGATCCGCGGCACAGTCGGGCCACTGCTCCTCCAGCAGGGTCCCAACAAGCGGCAGACCCGGGGAGACTCACCTTCCTCCCCCGGGAGGAGCTGCACGGGAGTGCACCGCAGGGATCTGCTGGGTTTGGAGACTCCACCCGGGGTCAGGTGCCAGAGATAGAAACGCGCGGTCACAGGCCGGGTGAGCACGGAGTGCGGCTGGAGACCGGGGAGACGGGAGTGACTGACGGCTTTTCTCTGGGGGTTCACTGAGAAGCGGGGCCCCGAGTTCTCGGCTCCTCCGCGGCGGAGATTGGGAGGCCGCCATTTTCACTCTCCGCCTCCAAAGCTGTATGGAAAGCTTGCAGGGAACAAAAGCCCCGGAGAGCAAACCCGAGCAGATTACTTAGCTGGGAGGGGGCAAGGGCGGGGCAATTCTGCCTCCGGCAAAGACATTTGGAAACCACGGCAACAGGCCCCTCCCCAGAAGATCAGCGAGAACAGCCAGCCAAGACCAAGTTTACCCATCAATGAGAACGGCAGAACTCCAGCTCTAGGGGACTACTGCACATAGAATTCATGGCTTTTTTACCATGATTCTGTAGTCTTTCAAAGTTAATTTTTTTTAACTGTCTTTTTTTCTTTTTTTTTCTTTTTGAATTTTTCTTTTTCCCTTTTTCAACCAACATCTTATCAATCCCTTTTTTTTAAAAAAAAAACATTTTTATTTTTCATTTTTAGAGTCATATTCTATCCCTTCATAGTAGTTACCAGTATTTTTGGCTTATATATATAAGTTGTTCTCTCTTTAAAATTTTGAGATAGTTTCTTCTAACAGATCAAAATATACCCTAAATCTCTAGTATATGGTATTTTCTATTCCCCTGCCTGATCACATCCTCTCCCTTTTTTTTTCTTTTTTTAAATCCTCTTCTTTCTTTTTTCAAACAACTTCTTATCAATTCCTTTTGTAAAATTTTTTATAATTTCCATCTTTACAGTCATATTCCATCCCTTCATCATATCAACCCTTATTTTTGTACATATATAAGTTTTTCTTTCTTTAAAATTTTGGGAGGCACTTTCTTCTAAAAGACCAAAATACACCCCAAATCTAGTGTGTGGCACTGATCTATATACCAGCCTGATCATATTCGATCACATTCTGGTTTTTCTGTTGTTGTTGTTTTGTTTTGTTTGTTTTTGTTTTTATCTTTATCTTTTTCTTTTTTTTCTTTTTCTTTTTTCTTTCTTTCCCTTTCTTTTCCCACTGCTTCAGGTCTTTTCTGATTTGTTTAGAGTATATTTTCTGGGGACGTTGTTACTCTGCTAGCATTTTGTTCTCTCATTAATCTATTCTCCTCTGCACAAAATGACAAGACGGAAAACATCACCTCAACAAAAAGAACAAGAGGTAGTACCACCTGCCAGGGACCTACTCAATATGGACATTAGTACGATGTCAGATCTAGAGTTCAGAATCATCACTTTAAAGATACTAGCTGGGCTTGAGAAAAATATGGAAGTTATTAGAGAAACCCTTTCTGGAGAAGTAAAAGAACTAAAATCCAACCAAGTAGAAATCAAAAAGGCTATTAATGAGGTGCAATCAAAAATGGGGGCGCTAACTGCTAGAATAAATGAGGCAGAAGAGAGAATCAGTAATATAGAAGATGAAATGATGGAAAATAAAGAAGTTGAGAAAAAGAGAGATAAACAACTACTGGATCACGAGGGCAGAATTCGAGAGATAAGCGATACCATAAGACGAAACAACATTAGAATAATTGGGATCCCAGAAGAAGAAGAAAGAGAGAGAGGGGCAGAAGGTATAATGGAGCAAATTATAGCAGAGAACTTCCCTAATTTGGGGAAGGAAACAGGCATGAAAATCCAGGAAGCACAGAGAACCCCTCTCAAAATCAATAAAAATAGGTCAACACCCCGACATCTAATAGTAAAACTTACGAGTCTCATAGACAAAGAGAAAATCCTGAAAGCAGCTCGGGAGAAGAGATATGTAACCTACAAGGGTAGAAACATTAGATTGGCAACAGACCTATCCACAGAGACCTGGCAGGCCAGAAAGGACTGGCAGGATATATTCAGAGCACTAAATGAGAAAAATATGCAGCCAAGAATACTCTATCCAGCTAGGCTGTCACTGAAAATTGAAGGAGAGATAAAGAGCTTCCAGGACAAACAAAAACTAAAGGAATTTGCAAACACAAAACCAGCCCTACAGGAAATCTTGAAAGGGGTCCTCTAAGCAAAGAGAGACCCTAAAAGCAACATAGACCAGAAAGGAACACAGACAATATACAGTAACAGTCACCTTACAGACAATACAATGGCACTAAGTTCCTATCTTTCAATAGTTACCCTGAATGTAAATGGGCTCAATGCCCCAATCAAAAGACACAGGCTATCAGACTGGATTAAAAAACAAGACCCATCGATATGCTGTCTGCAAGAGACTCATTTTAGAACCAAAGACACCCCCAGATTGAAAGTGAGGGGGTGGAAAACCATTTACCATGCTAATGGACACCAAAAGAAAGCTGGGGTGGCAATCCTTATATCAGACAAATTAGATTTTAAACCAAAGAGTGTAATAAGAGATGAGGAAGGACACTATATCCTACTTAAAGGATCTATCCAACAAGAAGATCTAACAATTGTAAATATCTATGCCCCTAACATGGGAGCAGCCAATTATATAAGCCAATTAATAACAAAAGCAAAGAAACACATTGACAATACAATAATAGTGGGGGACTTTAACACCCCCCTCACTGAAATGGACAGATCGTCTAAGCAAAAGATCAACAAGGAAATAAAGGCTTTAAATGACACACTGGACCAAATGGACTTCACAGACATATTCAGAACATTCCATCCCAAGCAGTGGAATACACATTCTTCTCTAGTGCCCATGGAACATTCTCCAGAATAGATCACATGCTAGGTCATAAATCAGGTCTCAACCAGTACCAAAAGACTAGGATCATTCCCTGCCTATTTTCAGACCACAATGCTTTGAAACTAGAACTCAATCACAAGAGGAAAGTCAGAAAGAACTCAAATACATGGAGGCTAAAGAGCATCCTACTGAAGAATGAATGGGTCAACCAGGAAATTAAAGAAGAATTTAAAAAATTCATGGAAACCAATGAAAATGAAAACACAACTGTTCAAAATCTTTGGGATGCAGCAAAGGCAGTCCTAAGAGGAAAGTATATAGCAATACAAGCCTTTCTCAAGAAACAAGAAAGGTCTCAAGTACACAACCTAACCTTACACCTAAAGGAGCTGGAGAAAGAACAGCAAATAAAGCCTAAACCCAGCAGGAGAAGAGAAATAATAAAGATCAGAGCAGAAATCAATGAAATAGAAACGAAAAGAACAGTAGAACAGATCAACGAAACTAGGAGCTGGTTCTTTGAAAGAATTATCAACATTGATAAACCCCTGGCCAGACTTATCAAAAAGAGAAGAGAAATGACCCCAATCAACAAAATCATGAATGAAAGAGGAGAGATCACAACCAACACCAAAGAAATACAAACAATTATAAGAACATATTATGAGCAACTCTATGCCAGCAAATTAAATAACCTGGAAGAAATGGATGCATTCCTAGAGATGTACCAACAACCAAAACTGAACCAGGATGAAATAGAAAACCTGAACAGACCTATAACCAGTAAGGAAATTGAAGCAGTCATCAAAAATCTCCCAAAAAACAAAAGCCCAGGGCCAGATGGCTTCCCAGGGGAATTCTACCAAACATTTCAAGAAGAATTCATACCTATTCTTCTGAAACTGTTCCAAAAAATAGAAATGGAAGGAAAACTTCCAAACTCATTTTATGAGGCCAGCATTACCTTGATCCCAAAACCAGACAAAGACCCCATCAAAAAGGAGAATTACAGACCAATATCCCTGATGAACATGGATGCAAAAATTCTCACCAAAATACTAGCCAATAGGATCCAACAGTCCATTAAAAGGATTATTCACCATGACCAAGTGGGATTTATCCCTGGGCTGCAAGGTTGGTTCAACATCCGCAAATCAATCAATGTGATACAATACATTAACACAAGAAAGAACAAGAATCATATGATCCTCTCAATAGATGCAGAAAAAGCATTTGACAAAGTACAGCATCCTTTCTTGATCAAAACTCTTCAGGGTATAGGCATAGAGGGTACATACCTCAATATCATAAAAGCCATCTATGAAAAACCTACAGCGAATATCATTCTCAATGGGGAAAAACTGAGAGCTTTCCCCCTAAGGTCAGGCATGCGGCAGGGATGTCCACTATCACCACTGCTATTCAACATAGTATTGGAAGTCCTAGCCACAGCAATCAGACAACAAAAAGAAATCAAAGGCATCCAAATTGGCAAGGAAGAAGTCAAACTCTCACTCTTTGCAGATGATATGATACTTTATGTGGAAAACCCAAAAGACACCACCCCAAAACTGCTAGAACTCATACAGGAATTCAGTAAAGTGGCAGGATATAAAATCCATGCACAGAAGTCAGTGGCATTCCTATACACCAACAACAAGACAGAAGAAAGAGAAATTAAGGAGTCGATCCCTTTTACAATTGCATCCAAAACCATAAGATACCTAGGAATAAATCTAACCAAAGAGACAAAGGATCTGCACTCAGAAAACTATAAAATACTCATGAAAGAAATGGAGGAAGACACAAAGAAATGGAAAAACGTTCCATGCTCATGGATTGGAAGAACAAATATTGTGGAGATGTCAATGCTACCTAGAGCAATCTACACATTTAATGCAATCCCCATCAAAATACCATCCACTTTTTTCAAAGAAATGGAACAAATCATCCTAAAATTTGTATGGAACCAGAAAAGACCCCGCATAGCAAGAGGAATGTTGAAAAAGAAAAGCAAAGCTGGCGGCATCACAATTCCGGACTTCCAGCTCTATTACAAAGCTGTCATCATCAAGACAGCATGGTACTGGCACAAAAACAGACACATAGATCAATGGAACAGAATAGAGAGCCCAGAAATGGACCCTCAACTCTATGGTCAACTCATCTTTGACAAAGCAGGAAAGAATGTCCAATGGAACAAAGACAGTCTCTTCAACAAATGGTGTTGGGAAAATTGGATAGCCACATGCAGAAGAATGAAACTGGACCATTTCCTTACACCACACACAAAAATAGACTCCAAATGGTTGAAAGACCTCAATGTGAGACAGGAGTCCATCAAAATCCTAAAGGAGAACACAGGCAGCAACCTCTTTGACCTCAGCCAAAGCAACTTCTTCCTAGAAACATCGCCAAAGGCAAGGGAGGCAAGGGCAAAAATGAACTATTGGGACTTCATCAAGATAAAAAGCTTTTGCAAAGCAAAGGAAATAGTCAACAAAACCAAAAGACAACCGACAGAATAGGAGAAGATATTTGCAAATGACATATCAGATAAAGGGCTAGTATCCAAAATCTATAAAGAACTCATCAAACTCAACACCCAAAGAACAAAGAATCCAATCAAGAAATGGGCAGAAGACATGAACAGACATTTTTCCAAAGAAGACATCCAAATGGCCAACAGACACATGAAAAAGTGCTCAACATCACTCGGCATCAGGGAAATCCAAATCAAAACCTCAATGAGATACCACCTCACACCAGTCAGAATGGCTAAAATTAACAAGTCAGGAAACGACAGATGTTGGCGGGGATGCGGAGAAAGGGGAACCCTCCTACACTGTTGGTGGGAATGCAAGCTGGTGCAACCACTCTGGAAAACTGTATGGAGGTTCCTCAAAAAGTTGAAAATAGAGCTACCATATGATCCAGCAATTGCCCTACTGGGTATTTACCCCAAAGATACAAAAGTAGGGATCCGAAGGGGTACGTGCACCCCGATGTTTATAGCAGCAATGTCTACAATAGCCAAACTGTGGAAATAGCCAAGATGTCCATCAACAGATGAATGGATAAAGAAGAGGTGGTATATATATACAATGGAATATTATGCAGCCATCAAAAGGAATGAGATCTTGCCATTTGCAATGACGTGGATGGAACTGGAGGGTATTATGTTGAGTGAAATAAGTCAAACAGAGAAAGACATGTATCATATGATCTCACTGATATGAGGAATTCTTAATCTCAGGAAACAAACTGAGGGTTGCTGGAGTGGGGGGTGGGGTGGGAAGGATGGGGTGCCTGGGTGATAGACACCGGGGAGGGTATGTGCTCTGGTAAGCGCTGTGAATTGTGCAAGACTGTTGAATCTCAGATCTGTACCTCTGAAACAAATAATGCAATATATGTTAAGAAAAAAAAAAAAAAAGAAGAAGAAGGTAGCGGGAAGGGAAGAATGAAGCGGGGGAAATCGGAGGGGTAGACGAACCATGAGAGACGATGGACTCTGAAAAACAAACTGAGGGTTCTAGAGGGGAGGGGGGTGGGAGGATGGGTTATCCTGGTGGTGGGTATTGAGGAGGGCACATTCTGCATGGAGCACTGGGTGTTATGCACAAACAATGAATCATGGAACACTTCATCTAAAACTAAGGATGTAATGTATGGGGATTAACATAAGAATAAAAATAAAATAAAAAAATAAAAAATAAAAAAGAAAGAAAATAAAAGAATAGAGCCCATTAAGACAGAAAGGAGTGTAAGATTATGCAATCTGATTACATACTTTACAGAGAAACTGGTGCCCATAGAAGAAAAGGTTTTGTCCCAAAGTCACACAGCTAGTTAGTGTCAGAAAAAGGTTTAGAACCATATAATTTTTCTATCATACCCTTCTACTTGATTACTTCTTTCACTTTAGTTCTCCTGCTGGGCAGTTATTTGTTTAAGTCATATTTTACTATTAAGTATATACAATTTAAGTCACCACTACATACCAGCAGCACAGAGACAATCTTCTGTAATTTTTACAATGATCTTATGAGCAGACATTGTTATGCTTGATGATATTGTGAGAGGTGACACAACTTGCCCAGGGTCATACAACTAGTAGCCCAACCTCTTTCTCTCTGATTAGAGAATCCCCCACACTTGCCAAGATATGGTACTACCTCTTAAGATTGCCTCCTGGGGTCTACCAGAATTATGGATAAAAATTTGGGAGAAAGGAGAGGAACTAGATGGAGCTAGAAAGGAGAAGGATAGCATGAAGCAGTTGAAAAAGTGTTGGCTCTGGGTAGCCTTTGGATTCCCTCTTAGCCAGAACAAATATGTCAATGGGATCCTTAAGGATGATGCCATGAATCTATGATCCTTTGTTTCAGGTTTAAAGTAGATTCATAAAACTTAAAAAAAAAATCCTGCCTATAGCTTCTGCAAGTGAAAAGACAGGCTGAGTGGTACATGAGAAAGCATTAAATACATTGGTTTATATTCCTACATATCATGAGGCCATGGGAGTTTTGAGCTTTGGAATGAGAAAAGGAAACCAATTTAAATCTCTTCTTTTTTTTTTTTTTTTTTTTTTTAAAGATTTTATTTATTTATTTGAGACAGAGAGAATGTGAGAGAGAGAGCACATGAGAGGGGGGAGGGTCAGAGGCAGCAGCAGGCTCCCTGCCGAGCAGGGAGCCCGATGCGGGACTCGATCCAGGGACTCCAGGATCATGACCTGAGCCGAAGGCAGTCGCTTAACCAACTGAGCCACCCAGGCGCCCCAATTTAAATCTCTTCTAACAAAAAACTTGTCCCATTCAAAGGAAAGTTGGCAAATCTTACATTCAGAATGTAATTTTATTTCTAGAATGTATTAAGTATTACAGCAGACAAAATGCTTTTCTCCATGTGATCACTATTCAAAGCCAGTATGCATAAACAGTGCCTGCATCTCATGCAGTCCCCTGATGAGATATAAAACAGGCATTGTACAGAATGAAATAGTTGCAATTCTTGGAAAACATGGATCCTTGATGTACCAAATTGCCCTGAGGATGAGGAAGAAAATGAATACAAGTAGTCAGAATAAAGGTGAAAGTGGTTTCAACACTTTTTTTTTTTTTAAGATTTTATTTATTTGACAGAGAGAGACACAGCGAGAGAGGGAACAGAAGCAGGGGGAGTGGGAGAGGGAGAAGCAGGCCTCCCGCCGTGCAGGGAGCCCGATGCGGGGCTCGATCCCAGAATTCTGGGACCATGACCTGAGCCGAAGGCAGACGCCCAATGACTGAGCCACCCAGGCACCCCTCAACACATTTTTAATAGTTATGATAAAGCTTTTTATTTACATTAGGTTATATTTTTCATTTTGAAATATTAGAACTAAAACCTTAAAAAAGAAGAAAAAACACCCATAATGCTTGCACATTATATTGCTTTTTAGAATTTTGGTTTGTGTGTTTCCAATCTTATATGCTTGTCCTCTTATATAATTATAATCTTATGTACAATTTCATTCACTGGTTTTTCCAATGCTTAATTTCCTGGGTTATTATATAGTTTCCAGAAAGGTGTCATTAATGGGCCCCTATAATTACTGAGTGGATAAAGCTTAATTTATAACCTCTTCCTTAACATAGAACATTTAAGTTCTTAATGTGAATGGTATTAAATTTCATTAAAACTTTAACATCTCTTGCATTGTCATATCTATTTAATCAGATAATATAATTAATTACATTGATAAATGTCTTGATTTTAAACCATCCTTGCATTCCTGACATAGATTCTATTTTTTTATGATGTATTCTGAATGCCATTTGCCACAGTTTTATTTGGAATTTTTATATCGATATTCATAAATATGGTTGATTTAAGCAGACATACCAAGGCAGCCTGTTTTCCTTGCAATCTCATGGTTCCCTTGTCAGAGATATCACCCACTTTGTAATTTTATAAGCTTTAACAAATTACTTAGCTTTTTAAAAATATGTTGTTTGGGTATTATATGTAAGTGATGAGTCACTGGTTGAGATGCTTCTCAAAAGTAAGATAAACAATGGTCAGTTGCCAGGCAGAAGAGCTTGTTACTGGATTGTTACATTGCCTTAGATGTATGCACTTGTCCACTCATGGAGGTTATTGAATCACATGATTGTTAACTCATTTGAATTATTGGTATCAATATCATAACTTGAGGGGTTGCATTTTAGCTTAAATTTGGATCTCTAACTATTGATTTAAATGCCTTCAAAAATACATCATAATGCAGCATTAATATGATAAAATTTTATTGTTTCCACAAGAATGACTGACACATGTCAGGCAATGCAATGAAAAGAAATAGAAACTGCCAAATTTCTCAGAATAGATCATAAAAATGCTAAAGTGGGAAGTTGGGGTAACCAATTTATGTGTCTGAACTACTGTCATTTAGGTGCCACACAGCTTCTCTCTCAAAAGCAGTTGGCTGACTTTCAAGAGAGGTTGGCTAACTTTCAGGGCACTCCCTCAGTGAAGAAAAAGGATAAAGCTCCAAGGGCATGCCAATGAAATGCCAATATTCTGTATGCCTGAAAATAGCACTGTTAATCCTAAAAGTATGAAAAGGCCACTATCATGAGCATAGTTTATGCAAATCCAAAACTGAAGCTCCAAACTTGGTTAGGACACTGAAGAAAAAGTATGGATAAATAAGATTATTGTTAAATCTATAAAAGTGAATATTTATGTGGTTCTTTCCTTCAAACCAAAGCTGTAATAAAATGGTGTGGCTTACAGTAGATAACATATTAGAACTCAGTATGGTGTGACAGTGTGTGATACTGTGATTTATAAAAATATATATATTTGATCTTCCTCTCCTTTCTGGCACAGGTCTCCCAAAACTCCTGAAATTTCTTGAGTGATGAGAATGCTAAAGGTGTTTTTTTGTTGATCAGGTGACTTTCAAAATGCCCCTTGATCACCTAAGGATGGGGGTTGGTCATGAGAGGAACCAATCTTGTGATTAAAGGTTTGGAACTTTCAGTGCTATCGCTCTCACCTCAGGGGAGGGGAGAAGGGCCAGTCACCACTGGCCAATGATTTAATGAGTCATGCCATTGTCATGAAGCCTCCATAAAACCCCCAAAGAATAGTATTTGGAGGACTTCTGGGTTGGTGAACACATGGAGATTTAGGGGGAGCAGTCCACATGAAAGTTCAGTGCCCTTTCCCTGTTTCTGAGTTACATCCTTTTATAATAAACAGGTGATCTAGTATATAAACAGGTTTTCTGAGTTCTGTGAGCTGCTCTAGCAAGTTAATTGAACCCAAAGAGGGGATTGTGGGAACCACCTAGGCTTGCAGTTGGCATCCTGAGTTGTTGGATCCTCCGTTTGTAGCTGGTTGGTCAGAAGTACAGATAACAACCTGGGTTTGTGACTGGTGTCTGATGTGGGGAAAGGGCAGTTCTTGTGGGACTGAGCTGTCAACTGTGGAATCTGATTCTATCTCTAGGTAGATAGTGTCAGAATTGAGTTGAATTATAGGACACCCAGCTGGTGTCCTGACCATTGCTTGTTTCTGTGGGAATCCTCTCTCTCCACCTGCCACACATACTGGAATTGGTGATCAGAACATCTATTTACAGGGTAAGTAACTGATTACCTTAACATCTGTACCTGAACCTCTGTGTTCTGGTTCTGCTGTGTTGCAATTTGCTATTTTGTACTTTCTTATAAATCTGGGTTTTGTCCACATAGGAAGGCTTGGTATTTTTTTACTGCTTTAAAGAGATACCAGAAGTAGGGAGTTATTCATGCTAGCAAGCACTACAAATTCAAGTGAGCTTTTTGATCTTTTTGAGTTTTTGTAGAGTTGCAGAGATGTAAGTGATGTTAACATAAAGCTTAAATAGTAGTAATAAATGCTCACATTGTTTGATGCCTTCCCTCTTCTGAAATGCTAGTCACACATTCAGTCCCTAGTGTAATCCTATTTAGAAACCACAGGCACTTTAAAGAGCTCTGGCTGTCAGTTTTAGCTTCAAAAATCTCTGAGGAGGGTTTTCTACGTAAACTTTAAGAAGAGTCTGAGGAATGTGGCATAAACAGTCACTCCTTATTGTATTCTATAGCACTTATGGTCATGGAAACATTAGACATTAAAGGTAAGAGTGGTTTTGTTTGCTTGTCTGTTTTAATTTTCTGATCTGATCAATGCCCCAACCAGAGAGGGACTGGATAAAGATGTTGGGTTTACTCCATTGAAGAATGTCTTCTTAGTGACCTCTACTGGAATCCTTTCTTTTGGGACCCTAAATAAACAGTGTATTTGCTAAGAAGTTAACATTCTGAAATGAATTGTCCTCAATGTATTTGTTGCTTAAATAAGCATAATTGTGTGTTCATAGTTCTCTAAAACTAGAAAAAAATATAAGGAGTACCTAGAGTGTTTTTTCTCACTCTTCATTATGATATTAGGAGTACTCTTAGGACTGAGTTCGTTTTATCTTTTTTTCCTGATATGCCACCTCTACCTACATTATGTTGGTTCTACACTCCCAACTTATGTTTACTAGTGATGCATTTGCCCATACCAGACAACTGTGGTCTGCTTACATCTTGGTCAGTGATAGCAGTAGTAGATGATGTTTTGTCTCACTAACATTAATGGCAGTATGGGGCAAGGAGTACAAAGAGTATCAGAGTTGTAGTCAGACCTGTATTTTAATCTTGCCTTCTGTCATGTATTCCATGTGGGGTACTGGAAAAATACCTCAACTTTGAAAACCTTAGTTTCCTTATCTGTGAAATGGCATTTATAACACCTACTTTATGAATTTGCTGTGACTATTGATTTATTTAAAGGCACATTGCCTGGCACATCATAGTACATGGCACAATTAAATGCTAACTTCCCTTCCATTACATCATTCCTTTCTTCTCAGCCAATGATAGATCAAAGTTCATTCTCTAGAGCAAGAGTTCTCAAAGTGTGGTCCCCAGACCAGCAGCATCAGCATTAGCTGGGGATTGTTAGAAATGCAAATTCTTGGGCCCCATCACAGACTTCTGAATCAGAAATTCTGCAGGTGGAGCCAGTAAATCCGTGAGCTCTTCCAGGTGATTCTGGTACATAGTAAAGTTTGAGCCCCTAAAGTATAGGCTTCCTGTTTAAACAATTGTCCAGCAATTTTGTTAACATTGTTCTTGTTACCCCTGAACAAATCTGAATATTGCACAAGTTACAAGAGTCCAGTTCTCTAGTCTAATGCCCAGTAATGTCCTCTGTTCTTGCTCTTATCCTCGAGAAAGAAGGGATTGAGAGGACAAGGAGCAATAATGGTAGTTCATTCCAAGATGGAAAATCAGCACTGAATGAAAATTCTTTTTGTTCAATTTCTTGAGCCTGGACCACACTGGCTTTCTTGGCATTGTCAATCTTTAAAATTTCGGCCAATATAATGCATGTGAGATTGCATATATTTCTGGGCTTAATTTATGTTTTACTGATTCTAATGCTTATTGCCTTTTCAATTGTTGGTCAGTTGTTTGCACTTTTATGAAGTGCTGGTTATGTCTGTTAATAATTTTTCTGTAAGAGTGCTTAGCTTTTTATTTCACCTTTATCAGGATATAATTGACATATAACACTGTGTAGGTTTAAGGTGTACAATATGTTGATTTGATGTACTTATATATTGCAAAATGATTACCACCATAGCATTAGCTAACATCTCCATCACATCATGTAATTGCCATTTCATTTTTGCAGGGAGAACATTTAAGATCTATTCTCTGAGCAACTTTCAAGGATATAATACAGTATTTTTTTAAAGATTTTATTTATTTATTTATTTTAGAGAAAGTGTGCAAGCAGAGGTAGGAGCAGAGGGGGAGAAAGAAAGACTCTCAAGCAGACTGCATGCTGCGTGCAGAGCCTGACATGGGGCTTGATCTGAGCCAAAACCAAGAGGCAGATGCTTAACCAACTGACCCACCCAGGCACCCCTCAAGTATATAATACAGTATTGTTGACTATAGTCACCATCCTGTACATTAGATCCCCAGAACTTTTTCATCTTAGAACTAAAAGTTTGTTTCTTTTCACCAATATCTCCCTATTTCTCTCACCCACCCCCCCAGCTCCTGATAACCACCATTCTACTCTCAGTTTCTATGAATTTGGCTTTTTTAGATGTCACATATAAGCCATAACATATACTATTTGTCTTTCTCTGACTTACCTCACTTAGCATAATGCCCTCAGGGTCCATCCATATTGTCACAAATTGCAGAATTTCCTTTTTTCTAATGGCCGAATAATATTCCATTGTGTATATATATATACACATATACACAAACACACACATATATATATATTCACATACATACCTGGTTTCAATGAATTGTCTGTGTATTCTTGTAGCTCACTGAGTTTTCTTAAAGCAGCTATTTTGAATTCTCTATTAGGTAAATTGTTGGTTTCCTTGTCTTTGGGTTTGGTTACTGGAAGATTATTGTGGTCCTTTGATGGTGGTATGCTTTCTTGATTTTTTTCATATTGCTTTGTTGCTGTCTTCACATTTGAAGTAGCAATCACCTTGTCCATTTTACTGACTTCTGGGAAGAAATATCGTCCATCTGCCCTGTAGAGATTTTGAGGCTTTCTCGGACCTCCCGTGGATTCACCTGCTCCAGGCTTCTTGCTCCCTCTGGTGGCAGAATTTTTAAAGCTTTATGCCTCTGGATCCCTAAACAAGCCAGGGGGAGCCTGACAGCCTCTCTTTTGTTTTCCCAAAGGTGGCGCTACAGCTCAAGTGTGTGTTCTCTCCCTGGTCCACAGGTTTAGGGCCTGCTTTCCCCTGTGCTCACTTGCCATCTTCCAAAGCTCACCCTCCCTGCCACCTACAGGAGGGTGCACAGGTAGACAGCCACAGAGTGGGTGTGTGTGGTTGAGGCACTGGAGGTGCTTGGGAATGTCAGTGGGTCAACTGGAGGATCTGTAGGTGGGGCTCTTCCAGCAGCTCGTGGGTGGGTGTTGGGCTTCTTGATGGGGCCCATCATACAGTTAGTCCCTTTAGTGCTCGCAGATTCCTGTGTACTTTGCCAGATTCCTCTAGCCCTCCAGACATGGAGCTCTTGATTTAGTACTGGATGGGGCGAGAGAAAAATGAGCCTCTTTGGTGACACCTGCACGGTGGGGGAAGCCACGTGTTCACTCCTCTGCTCTTCCTTTCTCCCAGGGAGCGGGGGAATCTATCTGGGCCCTAAGCTGCGCTGACTTGGGAGAGAGAGGGGTGACATGGCTAAAGACAAAGAGTTCTCTTACTCATTCCAGTGTATCAGAACTTGTATTTTTTTTTTTTTTTTTTTACTTCGAGTGCTGGATCTTCTTTGGAAACCTGGACTTCCACAAAAGCTCTCTTGTGTGTTGGTGATTGCCTCAGTCAGTGTCCCCTAGGGATTCCTGGACCTGGGTGGTGGAGAGGTGCTAGAGCTTGTTCATAGGTCACTTCCAGGTCAACAGCCCTACTGAGGTCTGTTTGCCTATTACCTAAGGCACAGGTAGATGGGACTGCTCCCAGATCCCGTGGCATTTGGTGCTAAATCCTACATCTCCCGCAAAGATAGTTTTGTTTGTAGATGGATGGAGAACATTTAGGGAGGCAAAAATGAGGGAGACTTCATGCAGCCCTGATGCTGATGTCATTTCCTGTTTAGCTTTTTTTTTTTTTGAATGATTCATAGGAATTCTTTACATTAAGTTCCACCAAATGAGTTGTCAATGTTTAACCATTTTTTCACCACTAAAAATGATGGTTTTATATAGTTCAACTTAGTATATTCTGGATAAAGAATTCTATTTTGTTGTATAAATATTTCTTCCGGTTTATGGTTTATCTTTTCATTTTCTTCATGGCTTCTTCTGATACAAAGATATTTTAAATTATAATGTTATCAAATTTATTAATATGATTCTATAAGATAGTGTACAAGAAATTCTTTTCTGTACTTTCCCCACTGGTCTGTAATGTTAACTTTATTATATATGTTTCCACATAGTGTACTTGGATAATTATTCTTAGTTTTTGTTCTTCCAAATATATTTTAGAATTGGCTTGTCAAATTAGATGAAAAGCTTGTTGAGGTTTGATTAAAATTTGGCATTTTAATTTTGGAGAAAATTGACTTTAAATATTGAATCGAATTAAAAGTTTAGCTAAGTTCTGTTTTTCTAGAATTAGTAGATCTTTATTCTGGTAATTGGTCTGAAGATTCTTTTGGATTTTCTAAGTAGATATTCACACTGGCTACAAAGTATGATACTTTCCTTTCTTTCATTTCAATGCAATGCTCACAAATATTTTTTTTTCTCCTTTTATCATTATTTTAGGTAGTAGCTCAAGTGCAATGTTAAAGAGAAATAGTAATAATGGGCATCATTGTTAATGTCCTTGATTTTGAAGTAGGGTTCATTTAACATTTTACCTTTAAGATGTTTGCTGCAGTTGTTTTTGTTTTTTTTGTTTTAAATTTAAATTTAAAATTTAATTTAAAATTAAAAAACCATTTTCTTCATTTCTTAATTTGCTGAGAGTTTTAATCAAAAAGGAATATTGAGTCTAATTAAAATCATGTTCTGTATTATTTAGATGAGCATTTTTTTTTTTTCCTCCTGGAGTATTGTATTTGGTGAATTACATTAAGAGATTTTTGCATTCCTAGAACAAAGGAAACTTAGTAATGCTGTTATTTTTAGACCATGTTGTAAATTGATGCCTTGGGTTTGCTAATATTTTGGGTTTTTTGTTGTTGTTGTTTGTTTCTTTTTCCATGCTAATGTTCTCTTTTTAAAAAATTGAGGTATAATTGCGCACCTGGGTGACTCACTTGGTTAAGTGACTGCTTTCGGCTCAGGTCATGATCCTGGAGTCCTGGGATCGAGTCCTGCATCGGGCTCCCTGCTCCCTGCTCTGCTTCTCCCTCTGACCCTACCCCCTCTTGTGCTCTCTCTCTCACTCTCTCTCTCTCTCAAATAAATAAATAAAGTAAAATCTTTAAAAAACAATAAATAAAAAATTGAGGTATAATTGACATATAATATTAGTTTCAGGTGTACCACACAATGATTCAACATTTGTATATATTACAGAATGGTCACTGCAATAAGTATAGGTAACATCTATCACCAAATAGTTACAAAATATTCTTTTCCTATGATGAGAACTTTTAAGATTCACTCTTTTAGCAACTTTCAAATATGCAATACAGTATTATTAACCATAGTCACAATTCTGTACATTATATACCTAGGACTCATTTATTTTATAACTGTAAGTTTGTAGCTTTTGATCTCTTCACCCATTTTGCCCACCACTAACTCTCTGCCTTTGGCAACCACCAATCTGTTCTCTGTATCTATGGGTTTTTTTTTTTTTTTTTTAATTTTCCACACATAAGTGAGATCTTTCTCTGTCTCACTTATTTCACTTAGCATAATACCCTCAAGATCCATCCATCTGTGTTGTTACAAATGGCAATATTTCATTCTTTTTAATGGCCGGATAATATTCTTTTGTATGGATATGTATATAGATGCACATACACATACACACACCACATTTTCTTTATTGAGGAACACTTAGATTATTTCTATTTTTTGACTACTGTAAATAATGCTGCAGTTAACATGGGGGTGCATGCATCTTTTAGTGTTTTCATTTTCTTTGTATGAATATTGAGAAGTGGAATTGCTATATCACATAGTAGTTCTATTTTTAATTTTTTGAGGAACTTCCAACTGTTTTCCATAGTGGCTATATCAATTTACATTCCCACCAACTACATTCCTTTTCTCTACATTCTCTCTTGTCTTTTTTTTTTTTATGACTTATTTATTTGAGGGCACGGGGAGAGGGGCAGAAGGAGAGATAGAATCTCAAACAGACTCCTGGCTGAGTGTGGAGATGGACATAGGGCTCGATCCTATAGCCCTGAGATCATAACCTGAGCTGAAATCAAGAGTCAGACACTTAACTGACTGAGCCACCCAGCTGCCCCTTGTCTTTTTGGTAATAGCCATTCTAACAGGTATGATGAGGTGACATCTCATTGTGGTTTTGATTTGCAACTGTTTTCTTTTCCTTAGTTTTATTTTCAGTACATGGCTTTATGTGTTAAACACAATAGATACAGTTCTTGAGATGTTTATCTGATGACTTCAATATCTAGAATTGATTATGAGATTTCTGTTGGACTCAGGTGTGTCTGACAGCCCAGTCCTAGCTCCTTATTCCAGTGGTGGTTGTCACTTAGTGGCATTCTCTAGTCCACCATCAATCAAAATCTTGTTCAATCATGGAAATCCATGTCAAATTTTTCTTCTTGGTAAGATCTTCCAGATGCTTATAACTAGAAGTAATTACTATTTTTTTTTCTAAAGATTTTATTTATTTGACAGAGAGAGGGGGAACACAAGCGGGGGGAGCGGGAGAGGGAGAAGCAGGCTTCCCGCGGAGCAGGGAGCCCAATGCGGGGCTCGATCCCAGGACCCTGGGATCATGACCTGGGCCGAAGGCAGACGCTTAATGACTGAGCCACCCAGGCACCCCAATTACTATTTTTTTAGTGTTTCTACCACATCTTATTGGTATTTCAATTTGGCCCTTAATTATTTCTTCTTTGTTTACCTGTCACCTTCCACATAGTTTGTGAGACTCTTGAAAGCAGGGATGACACTTTCTCACTTTTGTACTCCCAACACCAATCTGCTTCCTGTCCTAGAGAGGCAGAATTGGATAATGGGGGAAGAAAAAAACTAGCCAGCCTGTGTTTGAAACTAGCCTTTCCTGACTGCATGACCTTGGCCTAATTACTTAATGTCCTTGAACTTGGGCTTCATCATCTCTAAAATAGGCACTAAAATGGACCCTTTTCTCAAGAACATTAAGACAGGATTAAATGAAGTAGTATGTATAAAATGGCTGGCACATAGTAGGTATTCACTACATATTTGATGAATACACATGAATTGAATAGTAGAGGAATCCATTTTTAGTGATAATTCTGCTACCTCATTTAGAAATCATGCTAAAAGTTACAGAAAGTTTTTCTTTAGAGCCACAAATAAAGGCAGCTGATCTCAGCCTACAGTTGTCAAAGAAACATTAGCTTCAGGCTATTTGGAAAGGATTCTTTGCAAAGTAGTGTCTGAGGTGCTGCTGGAGTTAATAATTCTGCTGCTTGCCCCTGGATGATAATCTTTTATCACCTTAGTTTTGCTGCAGGAGATACAGGAAGCCTGGCTGGTGATTCCATACAGAGTTCCATTGCGGGACTTGGGACATCAAGAACTTGTGATAAGGTGTCAAGTATCTCTAGGCACATCCTTAGGTTCTCAGAGGAGGTCAGGGAGTTGTTCTAACAACTTTGGAACATGATTTTGACCAGGAATCCTAACATCACTGACTTTTAGATATGGAAAAAGCATGTTCAAACAGTTACATAAGGCATGATTAATTCCATGAACACTTATTTCAGAAACAAATGATTTAAAATTTGGAAGTGTAGCTTTGGGAAAACACTATACCAACACTCCCTTTCTTAGAACTTTTCAGTAACTCCCATTGGCTAGCAAACAAAGTCGATATTTAAATTACTACATGACTCATCATACCCTACCTCACCAAACTCTTCCTTCACTATTTCTTCTCACATGATCTATGTTCCTACTTCTCCACATATTTTGCTGCCTGCTCCCCCTGCCCCCCACCAAAATGACCCATCACTTTGCTCTCTGAGTGTTTACTCAAACAGAATTCTCACTTGGAATGTCCCAGTTCAACCCATTATTTTATACCCAGCTCAAATATAACCCTTTTCAGGTAGGCTTCCTTGATCAACAACTAAGAATTAAGATTTCATTTAGTTATTGAATTAAAAAAATTGTACCAGGCATTGAGCTAGCGTCCAAAGCTGATTAATTTCAAAAGCTAATCCTGTTGAGAGGTAAGAAAGGCAATAATATTACCCTATCAGCTGTTAAAATAGTTAGATAAAGTACTATGAGAGTGGGGAGGACAGAAAATCATTCTGACTGATCTCCTGAGGGCTAGTTTGGGTTTATTTACAGGGTGGTGTCTGAGTTCTAAAATCAGTTGTCCTTAGAAAGGAGAAAGGTTATAGTGATTTTTTTTTTTTTAATGGAAGTCATATGGTATCATTTCCACCATTCTCTATTGTCAGGCAGTCACAAAGATCCACTCAGGTTCAAAGAAGTGAATGCAGACCTCACTACTTAATGAAAAGAGTGCAAAAGTCACATTTTAACAAGAGCATGTGGGCCGGGAGATACTGTGGTGGCTGTGTTGGAAAATAGAAACTGCCATATTACCCTATGTTCTCTTGTTTACTTACCCATTGTACTCTATGAGGAAATCCTTAAAACACAAAGGGTCCATGAATTTGTCTCAAATACTTAAGTACTGGGGTTGCTAGAGGGATTGTGTCCTATTTTGGAGGTGGGCTTGGGGGAGAAGACTCTTGAGGGATGAGATGGGTGGTAGCAACTTAGAGGGAAGGAGAAAAGTGGAGTACTTGGGGCCTGGGACAGAGAGAAGGAAGGAGAACCAGAGCCAGCCCAGACCTGACTGGGGTTTTCTATCAAGGGCTGATATACTAAGCCTTGTTTATCTTAATTTAGATGTGAATAATTAATTGCATAGTAAGGAAATAATGAATTTTTGCTTAAGCTTTTTGTTAAGCTTAAATAATCAACTTGGATAAATAATTAAAGCATAAGCCTTATTGATTAAGCTTTATTTACGCTGGAGTGTGAGTGGGCTTAAGTCAGATTGCTTGTGAAAGGAATGTAATAGTTTCTAGTGAGAGCAGAGTAGCACAAAGGGGAGCAGAACATCTGGGTAGGGGAATTTTGGGCCGTGTGGGCTAGAGGCAAAAGATAATGTTTTGACTTCTGAGCCCATTATTCAACCTTTTAGTATTTCTATTCCTAAAGATGCAGTAATACCACTTATGAGTCCAAAATTTGTTCATGAAGACCTGAGTTTTAATTTCCTCTTCAATACTTAATTGCTGAGTGAGTTCAGAAAAATTATTGGCTTTGAAGCCTCAGTTACCTTATCAACAAAATGGGAATAATAATAGTATCTCTCAAAGGGTTTGATTGAGGATTAAATAAGATTGTGTGATAAAGTTCATAATAGCTTAATTTCTTGAGCATTTTTCTGCATTCAGCCTTGTATAGTATGTCTCCTTCATGATTTTACGGAGGGTGGTCCGGGGGTTCTCTGTCATCTTTCAGGTGGAACTCTGGGAAATAGTTTTCATGCAGATTAAAAAGAAAAAAAAAGGTATGTGAGCAGAAGCTTTTGTGAGAGGAATTGCTTTGGTCAATGAGTGGCTAGAAGGATTCCAATCCTAATTACCCAAATGTGTACAAGGACCCTCCAGTGTACTCAAGTGCTGCTCAGTGCTTCGCATAATTTGGAGTGCCAGCCGGTTATGCTGCCTGCATTGTGATGAGAATGGAGACAGTGGGTGTACTTAACAGTCTTTCTTTAGATTTCTGCTCTCAGTTGAAACTTTAAACTTCTGGACTTTCTTGTGGGGTCGGCACAAACCAATTGCAACTGGCACAGGTATCCCAGGAGTTAGCCTGGGGAGCAAGATGGGGCAGAGAAAGTGCAGGGACTTCCTTCTCTTTACTAGCTGAGTGATCCTGAGCAAATGGCTATACTTCAGTGAATCTGTTTTCCCCTTTGTAAAATGAGGAGAACAATGCCTCCCACAGGATTGCTGTGGGATTAAATAAAGGATGAGCACAGGCTTGGGGCATGGTAGGGCTCAATCAATATCCTTTTCCCTTGGTTTCCTATTCCCTTGTAGGACAGTCATCGCAGCAATTCTGCATCAAATAAAAACTTTCTAACCTTAGACACATCTGGAACTGAAATTACAAAGTCAGAGTTAACCCCTCCTGCTGTTTTTAGTCTGTCCTCTCATCTTCTGCTGTCTGTAGACAAGTGTAACATCCAACTGTTCCTGCATACTCAATGGACAGGAGGAATAAATATTAAATGAGGGGAAAGTCATAGTCTGGGAGATTCTTAAAGTTCTTGGGAGTTTGGTTTAGATAGTGAATCTGTTGTTGGTAGGAAACGTTTTTATTTGAAACCATTTGTAGGGGTGGGATGGGGCAAACTAAGTGCTTCTTCTCACCTTGGGATGCACTTTTCAGGAGTTGCATCTTTCTCACTGGCCACTTTGTTAGCCTAAAATCCAGATTTTTACTTAAATCCTCAAAGTTGTTCATTCAATCCATTCTTCTTCTCCCCCTGCTTGCCTTCCTGCCTTCCAGCTTTTACTGATGGTCCCCTATGTTTCAACTGCTATGTTAGACTTGGGATACATTGTATAGTCAAAGCAACCCTGAGGCTATGTGATTTGTATTAGATATTTTTTGGTTAATTGAAAAAATTGCTTAACATACCATTAAAATGAGGTATACATACCTTAAACATTTTATCTTAACTTACAACAGTCAAGAGCATATTTAATTATCAATCTTTTAATGTAGGGTCATGTTTTCTGTTTGGTTATGAGTTTGCTGACAGGAGGACACAGTCATTTTACTTGCATAAACCCCACCTACATTGCACAGTTTACAATGTCCACATTTCATTTCTTTGAAGTGGAGCTAAAACTCAGGTTATTTGTCAAGTAAAGCAAATGCAAAATCTTTTCAAAATTTTAGTTTTTCCTCCCAATTTTTTAAAAGATTTTATTTGAGAGAGAGAGTGCGAGAGAGTGCTTGTGCATAAGCAGGGTGGGGGTCAGGGTAAGGGGTGGGGGAGGGGCAGAGGGAGAGGGAGAAGCAGGCTCTCTGCTGAGCAGGGAGCCCTCCCCGCCATGGGGGCTCAATCCCGGGATCCTGGCATCATGACCCGAGCTGAAGGCAGATGCTTAACTGACTGCGCCTCCCACGCGCCCCTCCTCCCAATTTTTTGAAACCTTTTCTCTTATTACTAATTTAATAGCATTTAAAAATGACTCACCTTCATTGAATTTTTTCAAGACATTCTATTTAATTTTATTGGTATTACAGCTCTCTCTTTGCACCCATATCTAATGGCTTTATATCATAGTTAATTAAATAACATGATCACAATATCACCTACAATACACAGAAAAAGATTTGAGAATAAACACCAATGGCTCTTGGCAGATTAACAACCTGGCTGTTGGGTGTGGAAAATGTGTGAACACATTTCAAGGGCCTATCACTTCTAAGCAGTTAGCTTCAGTGGTCCTCAGTCATCAGGCTATAGAGGTAAATACTTAAGCCAGAGTTGATTGAGTAGAGATTGGTCAAAAAAGCTTATTAGGCATGGTATAGCGTTACACTGGTCATTCCTTTAATATCTGCCAAATGAAATAATTGAGGATAATAGTCCGTGGGATTAGGGGTTTAGGTTGATGCCAAGAGAGAATCTTAGGAGATGCCTAAGATTCATGTAGAATTCAAGACCTTTTCTTCTCACCTGTAATTTAAGGGATTTTATGACAAGTTAATAATCCCATTTGCTGAGACTGGGAAAGTGTAGCTCATACCATGTTAAGTTTAAACTATTTCCATGGTTAGGAATGGGGGCTGTATTTAACAGTATTAGAGTAGAAATATCAGGTGTTCTCTGCCTGGGGAGGCTCTATTTTTGGTTCATATGCAAATGAAAAAGTGGCTTTGCTGTTCATTTCATCCTACCAGAACAAAGAGCAGGAAGGGATTCAGTACCATGGTCTGTAACTTAGAATGTTTAGATAATATAATAATGCAAAAAAATGGTAATAAAAATAAGTAGGACTTTTTAAAAAAGATTTTATTTATTTATTTTTGAGAGAGAGAGAGAGAGAGAGAGAGAGAGAACAAGCAGGCAGGAGGGGCAGAAGGAGAGGGAGAAGCAGATTCCCTGCTGAGCAGGAAGCCCCATGCAAGGCTCAATCCCAGGACCCTGGGATCATGACCTGAGCTGAAAGCAGACGCCCAACCCACTGAGCCATCTAAGTACCCAGGTAAGTAACACCTTTTTTTTTTTTAAGAGTTTATTATGTGCCAAACACTGTATTAAGTACTTTATACATATTATCTAATTTAATCTGTATAATACCCCTACTACATAGCTACTATTATTATGATTATTTTAGAGAAGAAGTAACAGATTTAAAGAAGTTAAGTAACTGGAGACACATCGGACATAAGTCCTTGACTCTATGTTTTCCAAGGCCCTGTTCTTTCCAACCCATTATACAGCCTCCCAAAGCAGAGAAACCCGCACACACACACAGCCCAGGGCAGTTCTTGGGGTAACAAGTTAGGTTGAAAAGTACCATTTTGCAGAACGAACTGGGATGAGGGTGGGACAGTCCTTAGCAGTGTTTAGGATTGAAATTTTAAGCAAATTTGGGGTAGTTCTGGTATAGAACAGTCTTTAATAAGAGGAAGATTTACAGTGAATGAGCAGAGACAGTTTGGGTTGACCCTCAAATAGACTTCATCATTCCAGTGATACCAGAACCCACCTTATAGACTTTCTGATATACATATATGCATATATATAAACATATATATGTATATACATAATATATAAGACACACACACATATACATATACACTAAAAAACTCTACACTGTCATCCCAGTAAGTCATCCTTAGCTAATTTTCCCCTTTTGTTTCTAAATGTCCTCAGCAACTCACATAAGAGATGTCTGAGCTGGGTGAACCCTACCCCAACAAGCTTTCATTGGCTGTCTGCTCTATGTTAGATACTGAGGCAATAGAGATGAAGGGCTCTCTCTTTCTAACTGGAGAGACAGACCCTTAAATAGATCATTTCAATTTATTCTGTTAAGCAAAAGGATTTTGTTGCCTGGGGGATCATGGAGGTACCTACTAAGCCTCTTCATGCCTTTCATTCAGTGAATTCTACATTACGAAAGCACCACACTGGGGCTGCTCAGATATGGTCCATCCAGCCGGTGTGAGACATGAAATTGTTGGACTGATGCTTTTGCAGGAATGACATCTGGGTAACTGCCCTCAGCAGCATTTCCAGGCGAGATTGTTCCTGCTGCTGTATGTCACCCTTGAGTCCTCTGACCTGGTGATCATTCATAACACAATGTTACTTTGCTTTTCATCACTTAATAAGTCATGCAAATTGCCTTAAACTGCCATAAAGTGCAGTATGATGCTCCCAAACATTAAAAAAAGAAGCTCCTGGTTTGGTCAAATATCCACCCCCCCCCCCAACAATTCTTTCTTGACAGAATAAAACAGAAACTTGGCCAGATTACAAGCAAATAGCATTGGCTTTGTTGAATTGTTAGTTTTTAATGCTGCAAGGGAATGAGTTAAGGATGTGTTGCCAAGAAATAAAACAGCGGAACATCACGATTAGAGGTGTGAATTTCAGGCATGAAATGTAATTGTTTTACCAATTTTCACAGGGCTCACTACCTGGCATTCACCAAAGCTATTTTGAAACTCCCTCATCATCCATAGGTATTAAAACAATCAACAAGCACTTGTGTTTGTTAGTATATGGTCCATAAATACTTACTGAATAGGGGATGCCAAATACAGGATCAAGAATTGGAGTAAATTAGATATCACACCCTGCTTCTATGACACAGCTCTTATTTCAGGGGGCATCTTGAAAATTTCCCTTTTATCCTGAAAATGGATTTTTTATTAACTTGATCACATTTGTGCATAAATACAAAGTCTTTCATGATTCAAAAACTCCCTATTCCAAAGGATACAGTTTAGGTGTGGTATTTTGTTGTTCTGATTACTCTGAAATTTGTGAAACGAGCAATCCTGTATAATAAGTACCATCTCTGGTGCAGTAATCAATTCTCTGTTTAATGTTACAAGCCCTTTCTGGAATGAAAATGCCCGAGGAAAGATGTTTTGAAGAGGAATCTGTTGTGCTGACTGCCTGCCAAGCCCACAGTCTGCTGTGGGGGGAAATGGCTTTGGGGGGGGGGGGGGGGGGGGTCACCCTGTGCCTAGGGCAGAATTTTGATTCAGAGGTCCTGACTATAACTCACTGGACAAGGGCTAGGTATCTGAATTGAGGCTGAGAAATATCTGAGTTGTGGTAGCCTGGTGTAAGAGCTATTCCCCCCTCGGGTGTCAGTGATTATTTTTGACAGTGATAAACTGAACTGTAAAGTTCTTCTCCACTGGGGAGTTTGAATATGAGATGTAGAGTTAGTGGTTGTCCATGGAGGCAGAGAACACAAAGAGGACATCATGAGACATGTTGACAGGCTTCATGAAACAGGAGAAGTCATGAGCATTAGGAGCCCTGAACAAATAGAAGTTCTGTATAAGCAAAAACCTTGAAAAAGCCGGAAAGGAGGACATTGTGTCACTTAGAACAGCAGAAGCAGAAGCAGATAAGGAGAGCGTTGAGTTACTTAATGGCAGAGCTGTTGGGATGGTCGAAGTGGTTGCTGAGGGAATGACAGGAAAACTTGGTTGCTAGGGCTCTGTTGAATCTTGAATGATCTTCCAGACTCTTAGCAATATTCTTATCTAGGTGAGGTCTGGTTCTACTGTTGAAATTCCTATTTTCCTTATTTCTACCTGCAGAAAAGATAATTGGAATGAACTAAAGGGACCTAGCTAACATAGGAGAAAGTCTGCTTGACTTGAATAATAGTTGAGTGATGATTCTTAGTTTTATTTTATTCCACCAAGTGGATATTACCTTTCTAATCCTGCTTATCTCATTCTGGAAAAATCTTCCATACTCCCAAATAATCTACTATAATGGTTAAAAATAATAGCAACAGGGGTGCCTGGGTGGCTCAGTCGTTGAGCATCTGCCTTCTGCTTGGGTCATGATCTCAGGGTCCTGGGATCAAGCCCCGCATTGGGCTCCCTGCTCGGTGGGAAGCCTGCTTTTCCCTCTCCCACTCCCCCTGCTTGTGTTCCCTCTCTTGCTGTCTCTCTCTGTCAAATTAAAAAAAAATCTTTTTAAAAAAATAACAGCAACAACAATAATAACAGAGGTAGAGTTTTTTAGTGGAGGCTGACACAAATGATTGCTTATGTCTGGCTACTGATTACTGTTTATGGATGGCCAACAGCAAGCCAGGTGCTTTACATTCTTTATTTCTAACCCCACAAGAACCTTCAAAGGCAACTATTGCAATATTACATATTGAGGAAGCTGAGGCTTGGAGGAGACTAGGCAATTACCTAAGTGCACTCTACTATTAGGAGTCGTGGGGATCCTTACTCAAGTCTGCCTGGCCCAGAGTGGGGGCTCCTCTCACTGAACTTCACTGCCTGGCTGAGGAGTCACTCTACAAGATTTGGCAGCCCCACAACATTCATACTCCAAAGAAAATGGATGGGTAGGACAGAGAGAAAAATAGACCCTCCATGGGCCACTGAAATCAGCTTCAGGTTAGGAGCAGGTAGGCAACAGGGCCTGCCATTGCTGATAGATGACTGCCACTCCACCTTGTGCAGACGTAGTTATTCTGCACAGGCTGCATTTATTAACTCGCACAACTCAGTCAGGTGTTTTATTACTGGTATCAATTTAATTTATATGTAAAAACACAATCAGTTTCCTTTGCCTTGTGAGAAATTTGACAGAGAAAAAGTGACAGATGGCAGGTAGAATGTTCCCCAATTGTGGTGTGGATCATGGAAAATTAGACAGTTGGTCTATATTGGTATTTCCGGCAGAAATCATGGGGAAGAAGGAGCTACACACTGAAGGCTCATTCGTCCTGTTCTTCAAAATAGGCTGTCTCAGGTGGAGTGAGCCTGGTGGAGACTGATGGATGATGAAATATGCCAGCTCGTTAGTCAGAGTTTGACAAGGCTCCAGGTGACAGAGGATGCACTTGGGTGGGTCTATTGAATTGGTTGAAGCTTCTAAGTTCCATTTAGAGGTCATAAGCCTTTCTCTCTCCTGGTTGGAGGGTGCTAGAATTTGGTAATTTGGGGCTAGTCCTAAAAATAATACATTGTTGAACAGGTGGGGAAGACTAATGTGTGGAGTAGTCTCACAACCACGATCAACAAATTGTTGCTGTCCTTAGGACTGGCAGTTGGGTAACTGTATGAAAGGGAAAGAATACTATGACCGTGATGATGATTCTCCAGGAGGAACTGGCCTTAAGAAAATGCAGTGGCCCAGATTTCAATTAAAGATATGTATTCTCAAGCCCTTTGCACCCCAACCAACACTTGGGGGTAGAGACTTTACACTTATCATGGGCACTGAGGCAGAAAGAAGAGTCTTTGCCCTGGAGGAATTCACAGTCTAGTAGGGGTGATAGACAATTAAGCATGTGAGTATAATCGAGTCTGATGAACACTATAATAGAACTACTGAAGAGATTTCCCTTGGGTGTCCCTACCAGGCTGGAGTCGCTGCTGATACCTTTGCTGTCCTGTCACCATTCTATCCTGTCTTTGTGCTCTTACAGGCCAGCTGGCTAGCTTGCCAGACCTCTGCACAGAAGTTTCAGGACTCCTGAATGCAGGGGCAGAATGGGTTCTTTTAGTGGTAACTGGTCTTTAAACATTGGAGACCTATAGGAGGGAGATGATTATATTTGTCTCTAAAGTGGTCACCCATCACTGATATGAGGAATTCTTAATCGCAGGAAACAAACTGAGGGTTGCTGGAGTGGGGGGTGGGATGGGAGGGATGGGGTGACTGGGTGATAGACACTGGGGAGGGTATGTGCTCTGGTAAGCGCTGTGAATTGTGCAAGACTGTTGAATCTCAGATCTGTAGCTCTGAAACAAATAATGCAATATATGTTAAGAAAAAAAAAAAGAAGAAGAAGAAGAAGAAGGTAGCGGGAGGGGAAGAATGAAGCGGGGGAAATTGGAGGGGTAGACGAACCATGAGAGATGATGGACTCTGAAAAACAAACTGAGGGTTCTAGAGGGGAGGGGGGTGGGAGGATGTGTTAGCCTGGTGGTGGGTATTGAGGAGGGCACATTCTGCACGGAGCACTGGGTGTTATGCACAAACAATGAGTCATGGAACAGTACATCTAAAACTAATGATGTAATGTATGGGGATTAACATAAGAATAAAAAAATATATAAACGAAAAAAAAATAAAAGTCTTTTAATCCAAAATGAAATAAAATAAAAATAAATAAATAAATAAATGCTTTTTGTCCAAAAAAATAAAAAAAATAAAAAATAAAGTGGTCAGCCAAGTGATAATGTGGATGAAGATCTGAGGTGGAAAAGATTGATTTGGAACTGGGAGAATGGGCCATCAGAAAAACTTCTAATTTTGCCTGTACAAGTCCACTCAGATGGACATTGGGAAAAAGGAAGAAAGATGAGAGAAAGTGGGTGAATCTTTGACTTTCCCCTGAGATATGAATGGATGCATGTTATTTCATAAATACCATGGATTGAGCACTCTCGCTGGCACCAGAAAATACAGCTTACAGCCTATTTCCTCAAGAAAAAATAGGAAAAAAAAAAAAAAAAAAAGAAAGCCTTTTAGCTGTTTAGTCTGTAAAAGGAACTAATCCCCACCAGGTCTTCCTGTCAGTGCTAACTACCAGAACAGAGCTGTAGTATAGAAGAGTCGGTAAGGACAAGGGAAAATATTAGAATTATTCCAACTGGCCCATTTGCCCCCCCCCTCAGTTTTTAAAATAGAAATACCATATGGTTCCATATGATAGGACATATTTAGTGTAGTGTTATATATATCTGTTTTTTGATACGATTGGATTTTTATTTGCTTGCACTCTCATGCCCAAATAATTGATGATGTATAAATATGAGGCCAGAGTGCTAATGCCTGCAGACAGAGGATTTAACAGGAAAAGTTAAAAGTGTGAGTTCAAGTAACAGCAGCTTATTAGCATTTATTCCTCAATATTAAAATATACATGTATTTTTCTTTAAGGACAAGGTCAGCTACATAATTTGCAGGGCTCAGTGCAAAATAAAAATGTGAGGCTCTAGCAGAGCAAGGTAGTCAATCCCCTCTTGCGATGGGTTCCCCGTCCTAACCTCCAAAGCAAAGAGCAACCCCCAGTGGTTTGCACCCTCTGTGTAGGGTTGTGTCTCGTGCTGGGATTGGGGGTGGATGAGAGGCCCCCTTTGAATTGCCCACTGTTATCTTGTGGCAGGGATGAGCACTGCCTTGTCCTATCCTCAGATCTTCCCCTACTTTTAACCTCCCCCTCCCCTGCTTCAAGGCCCTTTGAGGGAACTGGAGGGAGGGGATGGAAGAACAGGGCTTTGAGACCTGAAGGTTTTTGCCCTGAGTGGAGATCCGCTGGCAGGCAGCTGGGGAGTGAAAGGAGGGAAGATGGCTAGGGTACTGAGTTGGGAATGAGGGGACTTGGCAGAGGAGGCTGAGAGCCCTGTGGGGAGATGAGGAGGTGGCAAGAAGTAAGATCAATCGTGAGCTGAAGCTCCAAGTCCCTCCCCTCCCTCATGCTCCTTTGTCCCATCAAACCTCGCTTACAGAGCATTAATTCAAAGACAAAATCCTTAATCTCAAGATGATGACTACAGAGCATCAAACTCCACTTTTGAAATGAGTCCTTTTAAAGGATGTCTGCTGTACCATTAAGCTTCATTCTCTTCTAGTCCAGAGAGCCACAGACACACAGGTCTAGGCATGTTTTGGGACATTCAGCGCTCATTGTCCCCAGCTGCAGACACGGTTGCAGGCAGCAGAGGGCCCAATAGATGGCATCAGTAGCCCAAAGATGAAGTCCTGAGGCAAAGGCCTGTGTATTTTTGTCTTGGCCATGTATTATTTATGAGGGGAAATTAACTCTGAAATCTTCTAGTTTGCCCCCAGCAATATACACAGTAAACATGATTTTCTCAGCACAAGGTAACAAATAGTATTTCTAACAAATTGGATGAATTCTGATGTCTCCGTTTTGGTGCTTTGGAGTTATGTGTATTTGTTTTTTTTTTTTTTTTTTTTTATTAACATTCAAAATGCCTCTGATTCACAGACAAGAATGTCCAAGTGGTCCTGTGAGGTCTTAGGGGGAAAATGCAAATACTGATGAAATGCAAAAGACTTAGTCTGGAAATTTTGTATTATTGCTTAAAAGGTAATTCTCTGCTCTTGCCACAGTATATTGTTGTATTAGCTTGCATGTATGTGGTGGGAAAAGTATCCCACTTTGGAGTTGGGCAGATCTGAATATGAATTCTTTGCTGTTTGGAAGTTGTGTGATTCTGGGGGAGTTATATTTTTTGAACCTTATTTCTTTGTCTGTAAAATGGGTTTATGATACCTATTTTATAGGTTGTTTATACTACATGAGGCACATAAAGTAGGTGATACAAGGTGAACATTCGATAAAGACTAGTTCTATTCCTCTTTTTCACATGTTGCTTTATTGAAGATACGGCAGATGACCTATGTTTATGGTGTCTGTAAGAGAATTTTCAAGAGAGAATTTGTCTGAAATAAATGTTTCAATATTACTTGAGAAAACACAGATGAATAGAGAAGTAACTGTTTTTATAAAGCAATTAAAGTTTAAAAAATAGCAGGTAAGAATAGGAGACACGTGCCATGTGAGTCATGGTGGCTCTGGACAGTGAATCCTGTGGACGTAATGTCACAAATAAAGCAACAAGTGGGAATGACTTCTGTTAGGATTATAGCTGAATTTTGCACCATGGTAGAGCAATCACCTAGGATTGGGTCAGATCTCAGCTCCACCATTTCCTGCTTATGTGACAAGACTACATATTACATATAACCTCTCAATCTCAGTTCCCTTAGGTAAAATGTAGATAGTATCATTTACCTATTCCATGAAAATAGGATTGTCTTGAGGGCTGTATGAGCTTGAGGGCTATATATAAGGGGTAGCAGCTTAGCCAGTGTATGTCAAATGGTGCAGTGGTTGGGCCAAAACCCTGGAGCTAGGAAATCTAAGATCAGGTCCCATCACTTAATGAAAATATGAATTTGGGTAAATCACTGGCTTAGTTTTCTCCTTGATCAAATGCTGCACCAGCCGCTTTGGAGAATTTTACCGAGCATTGGATATAGTCTAACGTGGCATAACTCAGAGTTGTGGATGGAGAAGCTGAAAATCTTATTAGGAAACGTCATGTCAAAGGAAGCCTGAGGTGACTGTCTAGAGAAGAGGAACAGCTGTGGAAGAAGATGGTAATGAGCTAAGAACAACAGGAGGGCATCAGAACGGAGAAGGACTGCAGTTATTTCCTGTTTCTTTTGCAAGGAGGATGTGAAGGGAGAGCAGCAGATTCCAAAATGACCCAGGGAGCCATGTGTACAGCTGAGGCCATGTCAGAGACACTAAGCAAGCAGACATGTGGGAGGAGGAAGCTAGATGGTACGGAAAACTGAGGCTCCGGGAGAATGACCCAAGACGCTCCTATCTCCTCAGCCCTCTGAGTGAGGTGATGGGCAGCTGTGGATGTAAGTTCAGGCAGCATAGGGAACTTGGGGGTCTCTGTGACACTACCAACTTGATTATTGTTTAGGATATCTGAATTTAATTATATTCGTCTTAAAGTAAATTTCTGGTTAGAAGAGGTTTCTGGCAGGTCAGGTATTTTCCAGGAGATGGGGCTACACTGACAACAAAGGTCATATGCTAGGTAATTAATGTTATTACGTATTCACCTAGCTGTGAGATATCAGTGCTTTGTAAATTGTAAAGTGGCATACAAATGCTTGCTGTAAGCTTAGCTGTAATTGCTGTTTTCAATGGCAGCATGGTTAAGTGGACAGAATGTAATTTTGAAATCAACTGTCTTTGGGTCTGAATTTTGCCTCAGCCATGTACTGGAGGTGTGTGTAAGTTTGGGAGGAAATCAACTCTAGGTGATGAAGTAGAATACAAGCAAGAAGGAAAAGAAGGTAATTGGAGAGAAGGGTACCAACTTCAGGTTCAGGCAAGTGTCAGCAGCCGGGAGATCAAAAAGGAAATAATGAAGGTTCCACAAGCAGTGGGAATCCAGGAAGAGGTAATGTTCAGAGACCTGCACAGGAAGTCTGTTAGGAGCAGCTCTCTGCTGCCTCTGGGCCTCGGGAGCAGGGGTCCAGCCATTGGTGGACCTGGAAAGAGCAAGGGAAGCTCCCAATTCTATTTATGTATTGAGGAAATGTTCACTGACCACAACTACGTGCTGTTTGAGGTGTTGGAGATACAGAAGTATAATGATAGTAAAGACCCTTGCTTCTGTACCAGAGGGGCGAGACCAAAAACAAAACAAAACCCAAAATCAAAAACCACCTTCCCACCAAAAAAAAAAAAAAAAAAAAAACAAATTAAAAAAAGGAAAAAGAAATACATAACAAAGATAGGTCAGATTCTTGAGAAAGAGACCCTGTGGTGGTGATTTGCCTGTATCACTGCCTACAGGAAAGGGAGTGAGAAAGCAGGATTGAGTCACTTAGCAGCTTTTGTGCCCTGTGTTATTCAGTCATTGATATGGGCAAGTGTGTAACCAGAGAGGGGAAGAGCCTTGGGTGAGGCAGCTCTTTTAGTGGAGGGACTCACCAGTAAGTCCTGAGCAGTCAACACTCCCAGCAACTGGGAAGATGAGTGCCATGGACTTGAAGGGGTATCTGGGTGGCCCAGCAGAGGATCCACTGCAGGTCACTGCTGCAGTGACCTGAGTGCCCTTCAGAATCCACCTACTCTGCATAATAAGTTAACTGGTATTAGAACAGCTGGTACTCTTTTTCTTGAAGATGCTGTCCAAGATGCTGGTAATCTCTTTTCTGCAGAAAATATATTACATCCTATACTTAGCAGTGAACTCTGCTTATGCTTTCAATCACTGGCTTTCTTGTGTGATTCCCTTTTCAGATTTTGAACAATTTAAAGGGCTGCTTTTTGTTGTTGTTTGTTTCTGATTCTTTTGTGTGTAGCAGAGAATAACATGTGTCCAATGTGTGCAGTACACACTTGGCACTCAACAAAGCATTTTCAGTGATTGAAAGAAATGACAATAGGAAATGAATGAGTCATTTTTGCAGATATCTTGGTTATACCCCTAAATATTCAACTAAAATTATTGAGAGCAATAAGACAGGAGATAAAAGACACACAACAAATCTGCAACAATCAGTTGCATTCCTGCTTATATTCTATTAATGCAGAGCTTGGAAATTTCTGAGAAAAAATACTTTTCATGAAACTGGCCAATGCTCTCATCCCTATGTTGCCTATTACTTCTATATTTATACTTAATACTTTTTCCTAAAACACAATTTTTTTTTCATAGAAACAAATTATGTAGCCTCAGTGGGAAAAGCAAAAGAAGATATGAATAAAAGGAGAGCTATGTCCTCTTCCTGGCAGGTTATACTAAGTATTATAAAGGTGGCACTATCTCCTAGTTGATTTATTTTTTATTTTTTTAATTTAAAAATTTTAAATTCAGGTATAATTAACATACAGTGTTATATTATCAGGTGTACAATATAGTGATCGAACAATTCTATACATTACTCAGTGCTCATCAAAATGAGCATACTCTTAATCCCCTATTTTACCCATCTCCTCCCCTGCCCCCTGAAACCATCAGTTTGTTCTCTAGAGTTGAGTCCGTTTCTTAGTTTGTTTGCTTTGTTTCTTAAATTCCACTTGAGTGAAATCATATGGTATTTGTCTTTCTGTGACTTTTTAGATTCATCCATGTTGTTTTAAATGGCAAGATTTCATTCTTTTTTATGGCTAAATAACATTCCATTATGTGTGTGTGTGTGTATGTGTGTATGTATCACTTCTTTGTCCATTCATCAATCCATGGACACTTGGGTTGCTTCCATGTCTTTGCTATTGTAAATAATGCTGCAATAAACATAGAGGTGGATATATCTTTTCAAATTAGTGGTTTTGTTTTTTTTGGATAAGTACCCAGAGGTGGAATTACTGAATCATATGGTAAGTATATTGTTAATTTTTTTGAAGAACCTCAATATTGTTTTCCACAGTGGCTGCACAAGTTTGCATTCCCACCAACAGTGCATGAGGGATCCTTCTTCTCCACATCCTTGCCAACACTTATTTCTTGTGTTTTTGATTTTAGCCATTCTGACAGGTGTCAGGTGATAGCTCATTGTAGCTTTGATTTGGATTTCCCTGATGATGAGTGATGTTGACCATCTTTTCAAGTGTCTGTTGGCCATCTGGATGTCTTCTTTGGAGAAGTGTTTGCTCATGTCTTCTGCCCATTTTTTTTAAATTTTATTTTACATAAACTCTGCATCACACATCAGGATCAAACTCAAGACCTCAGAATTAGGAGCTGCATGCTCTACTGAGTCAGCCAGGCACCCTTCTTCTCCAATTTTTAATTGGATTATTTGTGATTTTGGTGTTGAATTGTATAAGTTGTTTATATATTTTGGATAATAACCCCTCATTGGGTATGTTATTTGCAAATATCTGCTCCCATTCGGTGGGTTGCCTTTTTGTTTTGTTGATGGTTTCCTTTGCTGTATAAAAAGTTTTTATTTTGGTGTAGTCCTAATAGTTTAATTTTGCATTTGTTTCCCTTGCCTCAGAAGAACTATCTAGAAAAATATTTCTATGGCCAATGTCAGAAATTGCTGCCGATATTTTCTTTGAGGAATATTACAGTTTCAGGCTTCACATTTAGGCCTTTAATCCATTTTGAGTTTATTTTTGTGTAAGAAAGTATAAGAAAGTAGTCCAGTTTCATTCTTTTGCATGTAGCTGTCCAGTTTTCTCAAAACCATTTGTTGAACTCTTTTTTCCCTGTTGGATATTTTTGCCTTCTTTGTCATAGATCAATTGACCATATAATTGTAGGTTTATTTCTGAGTTTTCTATTCTCTTCTGTTGATGTATGTGCCTATTTTTGTGCCAGTACCATACTGTTTTGATTACTACAGTTTTGTAGTATATCTTGAAATCTGGGATTGTGATAATCTCAGTTTTTTACTTCTTTCTTAAGATTGTTTTGGCTATTCAGAGTCTTTTGTGCTTCCATACAAATTTTGGATTATTTGTTCTCATTCTGTGAAAAATGTTGCTTGTATTTTGATAGAGATAGTATTAAATCTGTAGATTGCTTTGGGTCATATGGACATTTTAACAGTATTTAAATTCTCTCAATCTATGAACATGGAATATTTTTCTACTTGTTTGTGTTGTCTTCAATATCTTCCATCACTTTTTTATAGTTTCCACAGTATAGGTTAAGTATATTCCTAGGAATTTTACTGTTTTTGGTGCAATTGTAAATGGGATTTTTAAAAAAATTTTTTATTGTTATGTTAATCACCATATATTACATCAATAGTTTTTGATGTAGTGTTCCATGATTCATTGTTTGTGCATAACACCCAGTGCTCCAAGCAGAATGTGCCCTCTTTAATACCCATCACCAGTCTAACCCATCCTCCCACGCCCCTCCCCTCTAGAATCCTCAGTTTGTTTTTCAGAGTCCATCGTCTCTCATGGTTCATCTCCCCCTCCAATTTCCCCACCTACATTCTACCCTCCTGCTGTCTTCTTCTTCTTTTTTTTTTTTTAACATATATTGTATTATTTGTTTCAGAGGTACAGATCTGTGATTCAACAGTCTTGCACAATTCACAGTGCTCACCATAGCACATACCCTCCCCAATGTATATCACCCAGCCACCCCATCCCTCCCACCCCCCACCACTCCAGCAACCCTCAGTTTGTTTCCTGAGATTAAGAATTCCTCGTATCAGTGAGGACATATGATACATGTCTTTCTCTGATTGACTTATTTTGCTCAGCATAACACCCTCCAGTTCCATCCACGTCATTGCAAATTGATGGCTGCATAATATTCCATTGTATATCTATACCACAACTTCTTTAATCATTCATCTGTCGATGGACAACTTGGCTCTTTCCACACTTTGGCTATTGTGGACATTGCTGCTATAAACATTGGGGTGCACGTACCCCTTCGAATCCCTACATTTGTATCTTTGGGGTAAATACCCAGGAGTACAATTGCTGGATCGTATCGTAGCTCTATTTTCAACTTTTTGAGGAACCTCCATACTGTTTCCAAGAGTGGCTGCACCAGCTTGCATTCCCACCAACAGTGTAGGAGGGTTCCCCTTTCTCCGCATCCCCACCAACATCTGTCGTTTCCTGACTTGTTAATTTTAGCCATTCTGACTGGTGTGAGGTGGTATTTCATTGAGGTTTTGATTTGGATTTCCCTAATGCCGAGCGATGTTGAGCACTTTTTCATGTGTCTTTTGGCCATTTGGATGTCTTCTTTGGAAAAATATCTGTTCATGTCTTCTGCCCATTTCTTGATTGGATTCTTTGTTCTTTGGGTGTTGAGTTTGATGAGTTCTTTATAGATTTTGGATACTAGCCCTTTATCTGATATGTCATTTGCAAATATCTTCTCCCATTCTGTCGGCTGTCTTTTGGTTTTGTTGACTGTTTCTTTTGCTGTGCAAAAGCTTTTTATCTTGATGAAGTCCCAATAGTTCATTTTTGCCCTTGCTTCCCTTGCCTTTGGCGACATTTCTAGGAAGAAGTTGCTTCGGCTGAGGTCAAAGAGGTTGCTGCCTGTGTTCTCCTTTAAGATTTTGATGGACTCCTGTCTCACATTGAGGTCTTTCAACCATTTTGAGTCTATTTTTGTGTGTGGTGTAAGGAAATGGTCCAGTTTCATTCTTCTGCATGTGGCTGTCCAATTTTCCCAACACCATTTGTTGAAGAGACTGTCTTTGTTCCATTGGACATTCTTTCCTGCTTTGTTGAAGATTAGTTGACCATAGAGTTGAGGGTCCATTTCTGGGCTCTCTATTCTGTTCCATTGATCTATGTGTCTGTTTTTGTGCCAGTACGAGACTGTCTTGATGATGACAGCTTTGTAATAGAGCTGGAAGTCCGGAATTGTGATGCTGCCAGCTTTGCTTTTCTTTTTCAACATTCCTCTGGCTATTCGAGGTCTTTTCTGGTTCCATACAAATTTGAGGATTATTTGTTCCATTTCTTTGAAAAAAGTGGATGGTATTTTGATGGGGATTGCATTGAATGTGTAGATTGCTCTAGGTAGCATTGACATCTCCACAATATTTGTTCTTCCAATCCATGAGCATGGAACGTTTCTCCATTTCTTTGTGTCTTCCTCAATTTCTTTCATGAGTATTTTATAGTTTTCTGAGTACAGTTCCTTTGCCTCTTTGGTTAGATTTATTCCTAGGTGTCTTATGGTTTTGGATGCAATTGTAAATGGGATCGACTCCTGAATTTCTCTTTCTTCTGTCTTGTTGTTGGTGTATAGGAATGCCACTGATTTCTGTGCATTGATTTTATATCCTGCCACTTTACTGAATTCCTGTATGAGTTCTAGCAGTTTTGAGGTGGAGTCTTTTGGGTTTTCCACATAAAGTATCATATCATCTGCAAAGAGTGAGAGTTTGACTTCTTCTTTGCCAATTTGGATGCCTTTGATTTCTTTTTGTTGTCTGATTGCTGTGGCTAGGACTTCTAATACTATGTTGAATAGCAGTGGTGATAGTAGACATCCCTGCCGCGTTCCTCACCTTAGGGGGAAAGCTCTCAGTTTTTCCCCATTGAGAAGGATATTCGCTGTAGGTTTTTCATAGATGGCTCTTATGATATTGAGGTATGTAACCTCTATGCCTATACTCTGAAGAGTTTTGATCAAGAAAGGATGTTCAAGAAAGGATGCTGTACTTTGTCAAATGCTTTTTCTGCATCTATTGAGAGGATCATATGGTTCTTGTTCTTTCTTTGATTAATATTGTATCACATTGATTGATTTGTGGATGTTGAACCAACCTTGCAGCCCAGGGATAAATCCCACTTGGTCGTGGTGAATAATCCTTTTAATGGACTGTTGGATCCTATTGTCTAGTATTTTGGTGAGAATTTTTGCATCCATATTCATCAAGGATATTGGTCTGTAATTCTCCTTTTTGATGGGGTCTTTGTCTGGTTTGGGGATCAAGGTAATGCTGGCCTCATAAAATGAGTTTGGAAGTTTTCCTTCCATTTCTATTTTTTGGACCAGTTTCAGAAGAATAGGTATTAATTCTTCTTGAACTGTTTGGTAGAATTCCCCTGGGAAGCCATCTGGCCCTGGGCTTTTGATTTTTGGGAGATATTTGATGACTGCTTCAATTTCCTAAGTGGTTATAGGTCTGTTCAGGTTTTCTCTTTCTTCCTGGTTCAGTTTTGGTAGTTGATACATCTCTAGGAATGCATCCATTTCTTCCAGGTTATCTAATTTGCTGGCATAGAGTTGCTCATAATATGTTCTTATAATTGTTTGTATTTCTTTGGTGTTGGTTGTGATTTCTCCTCTTTCATTCATGATTTTGTTGATTTGGGTCATTTCTCTTTTCTTTTTGATAAGTCTGGCCAGGGGTTTATCAATCTTGTTAATTCTTTCAAAGAACCAGCTCCTAGTTTCGTTGATCTGTTCTACTGTTGTTTTGGTTTCTATTTCATTGATTTCTGCTCTGATCTTTATTATTTCTCTTCTCCTGCTGGGTTTAGGCTTTAGTTGCTGTTCTTTCTTCAGCTCCTTTAGGTGTAGGGTTAGGTTGTGTACTTGAGACCTTTCTTGTTTCTTGAGAAAGGCTTGTATTTCTATATCCTTTCCTCTTAGGACTGCCTTTGCTGCATCCCATAGATTTTGAACAGTTGTGTTTCCATTTTCATTGGTTTCCATGTATTTTTTTTTAATTCTTCTTTAATTTCCTGGTTGACCCATTCATTCTTCAGTAGGATGCTCTTTAGCCTCCATGTATTTGAGTTCTTTCTGACTTTCCTCTTGTGATTGAGTTCTAATTTCAAAGCATTGTGGTCTGAAAATAGGCAGGGAATGATCCCAGTCTTTTGGTACTGGTTGAGACCTGATTTATGACCTAGGATGTGATCGATTCTGCAGAATGTTCCACGGGCACTAGAGAAGAATGTGTATTCCATTGCTTTGGGATGGAATGTTCTAAATATGTCTGTGAAGTCCATTTGGTCTAGGGCCTGAGAATTTAACCAAAGTATCATAATGAGAAAAGAAATGATTATTGAATGCACTAGTAGGTAGTTGAATGCCAGTACAAAATATAATAACTTGATTTCATTCCTTATCTTATACACTAAGATAATTTTCAGAGGGAAAAAAAGAGTTAAATAATTCTCTTAGAGCTTGCAAAAATCTTGAAGGGAGTGGAATAGTATATTTATGCCAACTTTGGATAGAAGATATATTTTTGTAAGTCAAAATGTAATTGAAAAGAAAAAGAAAGCTGGATAATTAAAAACTTACCATCTGAATATATAGCAGCAACTAACTTTTACACCCTGCCTAACAGCGAGCACAGTGTTTATGTACTTCCTCAGATCTTCTCCTGGGAACAGTAAACACATGTGACCACCATTTTAGTGGGGAGAAATAGAAACTGCAGAAGTAATTAAGTAAACCACATAATTTCAGAGACTGCTGAGTGCTTTGAAGACAATGACAAATCCCCAGTGAGTGACATATGTATGAAGAGGGGCTGTTTTAGAGATAGAAGGGTCAATGAGGAGGTGACATTTGAACTGAGACACGAATTACAAAACAGATTTAGTCTTGAACTGTGCCATGGATATCCTGGACATGAGCTACAATGGTCCCTTCCCAGTTTCTGAAATACTTATTATTTGTTTTATATGCAGTTTCCAGGTGGTGGATAGCAGTGCCCTCTTGTGGGTCATGGTTTTGGAAACCTTGGCTGAGGCACCTTGGAAGGTGGGCTCTTAAAGCAGGAAGCCCTATTTGTTGCTTCGATCCTTGGTTCCAGGCTTCCTCTATTTCCATTCTTATAGGCTGCTTCTTTCTTTGTTAGGGTCTCAGTGCTCCAGCCCTCCTCATTTGTATTGTATTTCCAGGATCTGACTCCACACCTACTTTTTGCCTCAAAGGCCAGGCTCTCCTCCGAGCTGCATGAAGTAAACTGCCTAATCAGTGACTTGCTCATCAGTCTTCCCCCATTGCCCTTTTGGGAATGGCTCTTCTGAGGAAGATCTGATACCCATGTCACAGCGTATACATGTATTCTAATTCACCAGTGATTGGTAAACACCATTTAACCCTTTCTCTGGCTCTTCATTGTGTTCTAACTTCTGGATGATATACAAGCTCTCTCATAATTTGCTCCTGCCTGTTTCTCTAGTCTTCTTGCCCTTCCCCTCATGCTGAAGTCATACTAAAGTACAGTATCCTGTCTACCTAAAGTGCCACTCTTTCTTTGTATATGGAGTACCCTATGCCGGGAGTGTCTTTCCTCTCCGTGCCTGCCTTAAAAACATTACTCATTCTTTTGGGCCAGTTTCACCTCCTCTGTGAAGGCTCTTTTGGCCTCCCCAGGGAGCATGAAATGCATCTTTCTTTCTAATTCTATAGCACCTCACGAATAATTCTATATAGCATTTACCACATAGTCATGTTTATTTACATTTCTTCTTCACCATTCCTGCCCCCTACCGGTCCCCATCCCTAAGCTGTGAAAACCAAAGCTGGGCACTGTGCTCCTTTATTTCTTTATTTTGTATTCTTGAGCCTTGCCACAGGGCCTGTTACAAACTACATACTTAATACACATTTGCTTGAAGTACTGTGTGAATGAAATGTTATAAAAATGTAGAAAGTTCTAAAACCTCAATGAGTACATCAGAGCTTGAACCCCAGGTGTCCAGTCTTGGCATCTTTTTGCCAAGATACACATCAGTCTGATTTTTTTCCCTCCTATGTTTATTCTTGTATATATATTTTCAATTTATATTTATTGGGCACTTACTATGGGTAGGTAAATTATGAGAAGTCTAGCCCTAGATAAGACAAAGAAGCAGGAAGACTTTACCAGAAGGAGGGTGGTCCCTTTGACCAGGTAGTCAGTAGGGGCTTTACAAAGCAGATGTCAGGGAGCTGGCTCCTGAAGGGGAGAGGCTTAGGAAAGGGTTGGAAATGAAAATGATACTGCTTTTTAAAACCATTCATATTGTACCTAACGACATTTCCAGAATTGTGTAATTCTATCTATACTTATTAGCCTGATAAATCAAGTCCACTTTTGAGCAAACATCACAGTCCCTTGACTGTATTTCTATAGGGTTACTGAGTCCAGTGGTGCATAACCTATAAAAGTGGCAGGAAATGCCCAGAGAAGCAGCAAAAATGTGAAAGGGTTTGTTGAAATGCTCCTCATTCACTTCTTCTCCTGGGAGGAGGAGAAGTGAACTCTGACTGGATGATAGGGAAGTGGAAACCCATAAAAAGGGAACAGGAGACCAATTACGCTGCTTTTATCACTGAGCCCTGCTGCTCTGATTTGGCTCATAAATAGGCTTTCTGGAACCAATATAGATGTAAATATTTGAGAGAAATGCTGTTTTTTTATGTTGTAGCTCAAGGGTGTTAAAAACCTGTTTTATTTAAACTTAAAAGATAGTCTAAATTTTTTGTTTGTTTATGATCATTAAAATGAAAGATTCTGAATTAGAGTGGCTTTGTCAGGGATCAATGAAACTGCTTTTATTGGAAATGACCTAAACCTTTTGGTTTGGTCAGCACGTCAACCTCATTGATGTGAGTCTTGTATGAATGAGCAGCAAGGGAAAGACTTGGGTTTAGAGACAGAAGACTTGGATTTGATTCTCAACTTTCTGATGGTGTAGTCTTTGGTATATAACAACTTCTCTGAGTCTCCATTTCCTCATCCCTATGAAAGGAGGGTCATCGTGTTCAACTGTCAGTCTTTTAACAGTGTTTAAGTGAAAGGGTTATCTTGGTAGATGGTAATTCAAGATGTCAATTGCCTGAGACCCCTGATCCCCTGTTCAGGGCTATGAGGTGCCACACGGAGGACAAAGTCAAATGAATGCTTGATGGTGGGGATAGTTAATATCATGGGCTGAAGTTTGGCTCCAAGTCCCAATACATACATTTCTCCTGGTGAACTGAGCTGAACCATATAGAACCATGAAGAATCGTTTCATTAGCTGAGGCGGGTCAAAGGTCTTTTCTAGGAGCAGGTGAAGTGGCCTTCTAGTCCTCTTTCCTCTTACCCAATAGCTTGATCTTTTTGGGTATTGAGATTTTGTATAAATTAAAAAAACTAC
Organism: Neomonachus schauinslandi; assembly: GCF_002201575.2. Taxonomy (NCBI): domain Eukaryota; kingdom Metazoa; phylum Chordata; class Mammalia; order Carnivora; family Phocidae; genus Neomonachus; species Neomonachus schauinslandi. Next base: position 62,066,530 of record NC_058413.1, on the reverse strand, counting down.
TCTGAGAAAAAGAAGGGGAGATGAAGATCTCCCCTAAGATCTGGAACAAAGCCATTATAGTAATAAATTAATACTTGTGAGCACCCACTCAATGTCAGGCTTTGTGTGAATCATAATCTCATTTAATCTTCACAGTGATCCTGTAAGATAGTTGTTAGTATGTCCACTTTATAACTAAAGAATGAGACTTGGAGAAGCAAGGTGACAAGCGTACAAGCTGTCTGTCCAAGGTCTTATAGCTAGCAGGTGACAGAGCCCCGATTTGAAGCCTAGAACCCAAGTGTGTAACTAGTCTATCTCCTACCTGAGACCATACAGAAAGGGTCCCCTGTGCCTTCACTTTTGTGTTTCTGTATGTTCAACCTGGGAACAACACCTCCAGTCTTTTTAAAATCAATGGGTGAATAAAAATGCCCAGAATCAACCTTCGGAACTTCTAAAGCCTATTAAGCTATATTATTAAAATGACAGTGAACCTTTTTATCCAAGAGAGGAAAATCTCGCCATGAAAGCATTGGAGCAGAGGGAAGCCTAATCCCTCTTGTCAGCACTATGATAACAAGCATTATATTCCAGGTGCCTGAGAGATAACACGGTTGCTTCACCATGTAATTATCATTGTTTCTGTTGGTTTTATCATAAGCAGTAATTATCACTAAGTAACATATGGCATTTGGTAGTAACTTGGAAAACAGCCTGTCACTTGGCTTTATAATTTGGGGTGGATGTTGATGGTATTATGTCATGAATCCTGCACTGCCAGTTGTTCCTTCTGCTGTGAGTCTTCCAAGGGGGCTGTTTCCACAAGAGACAATAGCAGATTGAGAAGCAAAGTACCACTTTGTCATTAGCTGCATGAGTACCTGATTCCCTAACATAAACCTCTGCTAAAGGTGAGGTAGGGAGTTGTGGCTCAGGTGTGAGACCTGAGCAAGGCTTTCATCACCTCTCTGGCTAGCTGCATGGCCTTAGGAGTGGTGTAGACTTCGGCTCAATTTAGCCAATCTACTGAATATGTGGAGGAGGTGAAAGAGAAAACCAGAACCTGCTGAGAGGCCAGACCGTCCCTACGCTTTTTTATCACATAAATGTAGAAAGCAGCCCAGGGCCAGCTTGCTGCTTTCTTAACATACAGTGGCCTTTGATGGTTTCTGGGATTTTGAACAATTATATTAGCTATTCCCTCTATGGAGAGGAAGGTACAGGAATATGGCTGGGGGCAGGGGGAACATGCCTCTACAGTTTGTGGAAGGAGTCCTACCAATATACTTGTTTAACTCCTTCCATCATTTTTTTTGAGGAAATATAGCAGAATGTGTATAGCTCTGTTTTTCACAGCTCCTTAGCCTTGGATAAATTATTTTGTGTTTCTAAAATTCCTAGCTATGATTGTTTCTGCCCTAGATGTGAACACTACTAGATGTAACATTGTATGTAGTTTAAAGTACTTAAAATTTCCATTTTCAGGTAAACTAGTACTTAGATATTTTCAACTCCTTTTCAATTTTGTCAACAGCATAAACAGTTGTCTCTTTGAGAGTCCATTTTTTTCTTCACAAAGAACCAAAAGTTGGCATCCCTTCATATAACTTACTCATTTACCACAATGAGTGAGGATGCCCATCCTCTCCTTGAGAGGCAGACACTGGATGAGATGAGGCTCACTCACAAGCAGAGTGATATCTCACCTACAAGACCCTCAGCACATATGATTAAATTCATGCTTCAGTAACATTAAACACACCACATCATTGGACTTGCTTGTGGGATGTTAAAACTGAATTTTTAATCTAAAAATGTTAAAATATGCTGTATTACTCTGAATTAAATGAATAGTGAAAAATTAAGATCTTGTGTTTTGGAGTTAGTTAAATGTGGATTTGAATCCCTGGCCTGGCCATTAGCGATTATGTGAACTTGGTTAATTTTCTTAAATTCTACTAACCTTGGCTTTCTAATTTGTGAAATGGGAATAGTAACAGGATGTACTACTTAATGTTATTATAATATTATTATAATGTTATTAGTTAATGTATTAGATATTTTTTATAAAAATGTAAAGCTCCTAAAGCTTTTAGCATCTAGTTATCTTGTAATAAAGGTTAGCTAATATTACCATCTTAAATATAGTCATTTCATTTTCTGGGTGCTGGAAGTGGCTACCAAGGATTGATATGAATGATCCATCCCTGGTGCAGGTAATAAACACATTCATTGTAAGAATATGCATAAACAATAATAAAACTGACTGAAAGTTGTCTGCCTTTTATGATCGCTATGGACCAGCAATTCTAATTAATGTCAGTGATAACCTATTCCTCTCTTTCTTCCTTGGTACTTGCTGGAAATGGATACCTTCATGGTGTTGTTAATCTCCAGGTTCTCATGCTTTAGCCCGTAATTCAATCTTTTTTTTTTTTTTCTCTGTTGATCTGGAGAGTCAAGCTACCCCACTGTGATGTGAATCTGCTATTTTGTATTTCCTCCCCCATGGTTTTTTTTTTTCTTTTTCTCAACAGTACTTGATATAGGCAGTTAGAGAGCTTTCATCAAAAATGGGAGTTCTCAGTGACCAAAAAATTTTTCTTTTGGCTTTTAGTTCTATGATTATATTTTTAGTCCTAGAACTCTGACTCTTCTCTTTCTTTAGAAAGATCTGTTTGCTCTACTATATGAAATATATCCCAAATCTTTTCCCTTCTCACCATTTCCACTGATACTAAATTCTCCTTCTGGATTATTGTGTTAACCTCCTAACTAGTCTCCTTCATTACATTCTTACTTTCCCCTGTAGTCAAATTTCCAATTAGAAGCCAGATTTAAAGTTAAACTGTAAATTGATTTACATCACTTTTCTGCTCAACACCCCTCCAGTGGATTTTTGTCTCATCTGAATTAAAGTGCGAACTCTACCAGGGTTTACAAGGCTCTGTATGATTGGCTCTTGGCAGATTATCTTTGACCTCTACCTCCTAGCACTCTCTTCTTGCTCACTTCACTCCAACCAACTCATGCTTTCTTGAACATGTCAAGCTAGCTTCTGCCTTAGGGTATTTTGTTTTCCCTTTGCTTAGAATGCTCTATACCTCTGAAACAAATAATACATTATATGTTAAAAAAAAAACAAAACATAGTAGGAAGGGAAAAATGAAGGGGGGGAAATCGGAGGGGGAGATGAACCATGAGAGACTATGGATTCTGAGAAACAAACTGAGGGTTCTAGAGGGGAGGGGGTTGGGGGGATGGGTTAGCCTGGTGATGGGTATTAAGGAGGACACGTATTGAATGGAGCACTGGGTGTTATACACAAACAATGAATCATGGAACACTACATAAAAACTAATGATGTATGGTGATTAATATAAAAAAAAGAATGCTCTATACCTAGATGTTTGCATGGCTCACTTCCTTACTTTGTGTCTTATCACATTGCTATCTCTTAGAAAGGACCTTATATACCAAACCTATCTTCAATGGCAACCCATTTACAGAAAATGCTGTTGGCCCCACCCATACTTTCTCAGCCTACCTCAGAAATCTGCAGCTTTGGTGGATAGTTTACTGTACACGCAAGATAGCTTGCTGCCTCAAATGTTTGTGTCCCTCTGTAGGAGGGTTTACTCAGACTACAAGTGTTTGCTGGGCTTATGGGTGGGGTGGGGTGGAAGTACTACAGTTACTGCCCTAAGGAGCAACCCTCAACCAATTAGGGGCAGGATTTGGTAGATACATACCCCAGCTTTCTCCTCCATTGGTGGAACAATTCCATAGTATGTGCTATACCGTCTCTCTGAGGGTCTACAGTGAGATTTATCTCCAGTTTCCCACATGGTAACCCACTCATTCTTTTCTGTTGGGGGTGGGGTAGAGACTGAATCTCACCCATAGCTTTATTGAAACATAATTGACAAAAAAAGTTGTATATATTTAAAATGTACAATGTGATGGTTTAAAATGTATATACATTGTGAAATGATATTCATCACCTCATACTTACGTGGGCTGTGCATGTGTGTGTGCGTGTGTGTGTGTATGTGTGTGTGTGTGTGGTGAGACTTAAGACCTATCTTGTAGCAGATTTCAAGTATACAATATGGTATTATTCAAGGCATTCTTTATTGGCTTTTCTCACTTCCCCACTCCCTCACCAAATAAATTACTTGTACCCAAATCCTTATCTTGGGGTCTCTTTGGTGGGAAACCAACTAGATAGCCTCACTCAACATTTTCTATAACTTATTTTTTTCTACTTATTACACACTTAGGAGCTTCTTGAGGGAAATATCTTAGAACTTGTTGCTATATATTCTGTGTCTTGCACAGTGCCTGGCTTGTAGGAGGCTCTCAGTAAATAACTTTTGAATGAATGATGAAAGAATTAGGACAAAATCCCTAATTATTCACTCCACTCTTTTGAATGATTTGCTTCAAACTTAGGAGAAGGTAATAAAACCTGGCAGCATAGTCTGACTCCAATGTTTCCAATTTAGTGAATGTCTTCTGCAGTATGTTAGGTTTTCATTACCATTATTTTATTTCAACATTACTTGAAGGTATACTATGCATTCATACTAAATATTGTATTAGGTTATTTATAAACTTTATCTCCTTTAATAATTGCAGCTTCTCTGTAAGGTAGGTTTTATTATCCATAGTCTAAAAATGTATAAATTAAGGCTGTTGAAGGTCACAAAGTTTATATGTGGAGGAACTGGGGCTTAAACCCCCATGTGTCTGACTTGAAAGCCACTACTTTTCTTTGTGTACCCTACCTCCTAGGCAATTATTACACTTGTAAGTTGTAACTTTTAGTTTTGTGTTAAGCCAATTCTAAAGTTTAAATTGCTCAAAAGAAAGAGAGATGGTATATGTCTGGTCCCAGAATCTTTCTCCGAGTGCAAGAAAATAACTGTTATAAGAAAGGACAGTTGTATGAACTAGTGTTGCAAAGATGCATGTAAAAAGAAAGAATTTTTACATCTGGGTTATGCTCTATTGCTTTGATAGAAAAGTGGAAAGGAAGGAAAATAACTGTAAATCTGAGAATGTTGCAACAGATTCTGATATATTAATTAGATCTAGTTACAATCATATATCATGACAGTGTCAAATGTGTCTAGTTACTACATTTGTGATGGCAGAATAATTGGGAAAATTTTACATTACTTGTGAAATCAAGACCGAGTGTTCCAGAATTCTCTTCTAAAGTGAAGTTTGCTTCAGGCAAATAATTTTAAATCCCAGGAATGACACAGGAATTGTTCTTTTTTTCTCCTTCTAATTAAAATAGAGTATTTACTTAAATCTGGACTTATAGACTAAAAGTGATACATTTAAATGAATAATATTTCTTTTTTTACATACTGGAAAATGCTTAAAGAGAATGCTAAACAAATTTAAATAAAAAATTCTGGTTTCCTGACTTTCTCATTTTAAGTTAATAGAAAACAAAATTATCTCAGAGATTCAGAGCAAATAAGTATTTCAACAAAGAAACAAAATAAATTCAATGTCATTCTTGTCCTTGTCTGGAAGATCAGAATAGAAAGGGACATTGGACCAGAGGTCAGAGACCCATGGTTAGCTCTGACTTGATGTTAATAAGTATAATCTTGAATATGTCTCCTAACATTTCTTGGATTTCTTAGGCATTTCTTAGGGTAAGTTCCATCTTGCCCTAAGATGGAACTAGATGCTTTTTATGGGCTCCTCCATTTTTGACATTCTCTGACTTTATGACTATGTTAAAAAAAATGCATTAAATTGTTGATTTTAGTGGTGTCACATAGGGAAAGTTAGCACTTTAAAAATAGTATTAACTAATGTGAGAGGCAGCTATGATCTAGTAGAATAACCTATGAAATTACAATTTTGAGATACAATTTTTTAATTTGGATTCTGCTACTCTAACTGCTTGTGTGAAAAGAACATAGGCCTTGGAGTTGGAAAGACAAGATTCTAATCCCAGCTCTGACACTTACCAGCTTGACCTTGATGAATTCATTTCTTATCCTCAGTTCCTCATTTCTAGAGTGGAGATGGTAATGTTTGTCTTTATCACATTGAAGGGGTATTATATGAATAGTGTAAGATGAATTTTTTGAAAGCATTTTGTAGAAGTGAAAATTACTATACTGATTTAAGGTATCAGTATTGATTAAAAGGAACAAAGCAGGAGAAATAATAAAGCCTTTCAGGATGTTTTTGAGAAATGGTTTAAGTCCCCAAACCTTGACAAGGTTGTCTTTTCTCTCATATTGAGAAAGGACTATTGAGAAATGCCAGTTTCTCCTAATTATAAAAAGGTTGACTTGCTGTTCTACATAGTTCAAATGGAAAATAAAAATCTTTAGAATGTTTGAAAAAATATACACTTAGAAAACTATGTGGTCTTATAAAAAACATTTTTGAGCAACTGTAGTATGTTACACACTGTTCCAGACTCTTCCCAGATATATTATCATTTCATGTCCACAGTGACCCTGGGAAGACTGTATTATCGCCTTGTTCTGGATAGAGGAATATGGCTTAGAGAAGTTGAATAACTTGACCAGCGTCCTAGGACTGGTAAAGAGCAGAGCCCTGATATTAATTCATGTTTTTCAGATGCAAAACTCATACTCTGCCTTCTGCTTTATGCTGCCTCCACGTGAAGAGAAAAAAAATTATTTGTATAATTATATTGTATAATCCAACCATGTGACAGGAGTTGAATTAGGCAGATACATGATCCCTTTGAATCTACACAAAACTTCTTTTGATGCAAGTTTTATTTTAATTTAATTTAATTAATTAATTTTTTGAAGATTTTATTTATTTGACAGAGAGAGACACAGCAAGAGAGGGAACACAAGCAGGGGGAGTGGGAGAGGGAGAATCAGGTTCCCCACTGAGCAGGGAGCCTGATGTGGGGCTCAACCCCAGGACCCTGGGATCATGACCTGGGCCGAAGGCAGACACTTCACCGACTGAGCCACCCAGGTGCCCCACAAGTTTTATTTTAATTTTAGAGAGTGTTTGTTTTTTTAAGACTTTCCTTTCTAGAATGGTGGTGACACATCAGTAAATTGGTTTAAAAATCCAATGAACAAAGCAAATTGAAAATAAACAACAAAATGAGTTTAGGGTAATAGAGGGAAAATTAATTTCCTACCATTATATACACACATATTTTAATATATACATATGGGTTGTGTTACATATGCTAGCATTTATATGCTAATTTTTGGAATGAATGATGCAATTGTTAGCTAGAGAGAACTGAAGATTTAGAATTAATATATAGAGAGATAGGATTAATTGGGAATTGTTAAAAGACAACTGAATGGGCAATGATTTGTGGAATATTTGGCCTCACAAAACCCATTTCAAGTCATTGGCCATCTGTAGGATTAAAATGAAGTGTAGAGAGAACAGTTATATATAAAAATATGTTATGCATTATCAGATTCAAGAATCTGCAACGTGTTTAGCATCATTTTATGAATTTTTATACGTATTATCTCATCTAATTCTCAAAACAGCTTTGCTGTACATAAAATGTACATTTTATCATTTTTGTTTTACCAGTAAGGAAAGTGAGCCTCTGAGTCAGTCATAGCTGCTGCTACTCCATCTCCATTACCACGAAAGTAACCCTCAATAAGTGCCATTTCTCTTTTTCAAGGAAGAGAGATAAAACTGCAATCTCTTGAACTTCAGGTTCTTTGGGACTTTTGCACTGGGTCATAATTTTCATTTCTGTCCCAGTTCCTGCTGTCACTCTACATAATTTCACACCCAAGATGGTGAATGTCTGCCAGTGTGTTAGCAACTGTTTTTGAGGACCAGTCACTTGCTACTCCATCCTCCCTCCTTCCTACCTCATTGCTCAAGCAAGGTAGCATGCACATGAAAAACTCTTTTTAAAAAAGAGAGGACTATAAAAGATGCAATGGAGAACACTTCCAAGGAAGGATGGGAGAAACCAGGTGAGGGCAGGATTCCTGAAATCCATCAGAGCAATCATATCATTCTACCATGTAAGCAGGTATTTGTTTCTCAGGTTGTCTCTGCTCCTTCCCTGTGGGCCCCTCAGAGACAGGGATCAGAGAGTATATACTCTTTGTTTTTGTTACCATAGATTCCCTTTAAGACTACCTAAACAGAGCCTCAACAACTAATTCACGTAAGATGAAGACAACAACCTCATAAGGCCCTGACATCCCACGTCCATTGTGAAGTGTGACACCATAATTTTTCAGGTGACCCTCATCCTATCATTGTTGACATGTAAGTAAAAGGCAAGAGCCTCCATCTTCAGATTACTTTAAAAAATATTGCCAGACTTGCTTTAAAATATGCCAGTCTCCTGGGTGGCTCAGTCGTTAAGCGTCTGCCTTCAGCTCAGGTCATGATCCCGGGGTGGGGATCGAGCCCTGCATAGGGCTCCCTGCTCTGCGGGAAGCCTGATTCTCCCTCTCCCACTCCCCCCTGCTTGTGTTCCCTCTCTTGCTGTGTCTCTGTCAAATAAATAAATAAAATAAATAAAATCTTAAAAAAAAATATTGTCATCCTTATTCTGCATAGAGCTTACTCTCTTCTGGTTCTATCTCCACATTTTTCCATGGGATCTTCGCTCTCAAACTCTTTTTTTTTTTTAATTTTTTTAATTCTTATGTTAATCCCCATACATTACATCATTAGTTTTAGATGAAGTGTTCCATGATTCATTGCCTGTGCATAACACCCAGTGCTCCATGCAGAATGTGCCCTCCTCAATACCCACCACCAGGCTAACCCATCCTCCCACCCCCCTCCCCTCTAGAACCCTGTTTGTTTTTCAGAGTCCATCGTCTCTCATGGTTCGTCTACCCCTC